>NW_018408062.1:470647-530383 GCF_002113885.1 Mizuhopecten yessoensis
CCCCCCCCCATTCGGTTGTTTTGAAGAGGCGTCACAGCCTGATTGACATTCAGGGGAGATACTGTCCCGATGTGCGCGCGGATGAAAGCGACGCTTTCTACAGAAGATCTCCCGAGTAGGAAACTGAGTCGTCATTTTGGATGGTTGATCGAGATGTCACAACTGATACCGCAAGAATTATGCTACCTTTTACTATAGTATATGCAAATCAAGCAGGACAGCCAAATGGGCAAGAACTTAGACAGGTAAATGATATATTGATATATTTTACTGCAGTGGTTAAATTTGAATTTCACGCGAAATTTGTACTTGCATCCAGGTATTGCTTCAATTCACCCTAGAAGGGGGGTATTGCTATTTACATGCGCGAACAAACATGGCGGCACTCGGGAATCAATGGAGTCGTGCGATATTGGAAACGGGAAACACCCTATAGCATTTCATGCTAGAGCACATGTACATGATGTAAGAGTTGCATTACTAGTTATCTTATGTACGCAGTACAATATGACTTCTGCTGGTATTTTGTTTTAAGTTTGTGGATAAGGTATAAAAATATACTGGGAAATCGGTCACTCGTCAACTCGACATTTACTCGATTACTACAACACATAAGTGGCATATAACTTATAATATAAGCGGTTAATATCGATATGTTTATCTAACCTCTAATTATATAATAACACTGCTATGGTAATACCTACGTTTATAATTAAATTCAAATTTAGTTTCATAAATATACTACAAAGCAGTTTGAAGGAAAACAACCGCTGTGTCCACTGAACTGATTTAATTAGTTGGTTACTTTCAGAATGTCAATTGCATGTAATATAGTTACATTATGGGTTATGAAGTTGAATAGTTAGTGTTATTTGATGGATATTGGCCAGTACAGTTGCAGCATGTGCATGACACATTATTTTGCTTGATTGGCGGGAACAGAGAGCAAGGGCCAGAGGTTGAAGAGGAACAGAATGCTCTTCCAACTAAAAAGAGAAAACAGACTGGTGGCCCTTGCCCAGCTGATGTCGGTGTTGCTGTACCCCCTGTGAAAACTCAAACGGAGGTAAAGACATTGAAGTACCGCATAAAATTGTTTGGCCATGCAAAATTAACCTAATGAGTCATTAATACTCCTTACAATTGATGAACTGTCAAAAAAGGCAAACCGAGAACATACTGAGGAAGCAGATACATTTGAGAAATTGTTGCGACAAGCCTTGTGATACCAAGGAAAAATTAATATTGCAGGCTTGGTTCTTGATATTTTAGGGGGAGGGGTGTCTAATGAAATAGCCAAAGCACTAGCAAAATGTATGAAAGAGAAAAGTGAGGTGGTAAAAAGTCCAGCTAGCACGACCCCTTCGAGTAAAGTAGGTAAAGAAACCCAGTCCCCCTTGACAAATCTGTACCCTCCTTGTGCACCCGGGTATGCTGCAGGAGGTTTTGTCGGGCAGCCTTACTATCCATATCCGTTTCAACAGAGTCAAGCTCCCTAGGCATATGGCCATAGTTTTGGGTATGGTGGGTACAGACGGTATCGACTGTATGGAAGGGAAATGGCCGGGGCGCCAGGGGGTTCTCGGAAAACAGAGCCTTGTCATTTCTGTGAGGGTATGGGACACCATATCAAGGATTGCGAGAAGCTTAAAGCCTTGCGAAACAAATAGTTTGTAACACATAATTTACAGAATTAGTTTTAGGTGTAACTGTATTTTTGCAGTTACCATAGTTGGAGTTTTAATAGTTAATTGGTCATTTTATTTCTCATGATTCTATATCTCACCAGTCCAAGAGGGTCTAATCCTCTTGTGGACATTTGTTCACATGGACTGTGATATGTAGGCTCTTCTGTTCCTTGGTTAGCTTGAAAGGATGATTTTTAATACCTGGTGATAACTCATAAGTTTTAATACCTGGTGATAACTCATAAGTCTACAATCTGAGTGCATCTTGTTTGTTGACGGACCAAACTTGTGGGAGGACTCATGACTGATCAAGAAACCACAAGTAACGAACAACATACAGATTTTAACCCAGAAGAACTGTCAATGTCACATCGAAATCATCCTTCATGGTTAACCATGGGTGCAGATGAGTCTCATCTCACATCTCATGTTACGACTGAATAGGTTATGGCCGGAGATACAAGTTTCTCTGTTGATAGTTTACCTTTACGTGACCCAGAATTTGTTGTTGCTGGTCAGTTACATGAACACAAAACACAATGGACAAACATTATTTGAGATACAGACAAACTTGAAAAGAAAAGGGTAATGTCGTGGATAGAGAATGGGTTGACGCCACATACATTTTACCCATTTTAAAGGGCCTTTTAAGGGGAAGGTTTATGACAGTAATTACCCTATGAAACAGTTTTTCCCCAACTCCTCTAGGAACACACTCCTTTTATTAGACAATAATTGTGCGAGCGTCTGTCTAACGGGTCAATACAATTGTTGTGTAAGTAAGGGGATTGTGACCTGCCCCATATTGTTATGCCCCTCACAGTGGAACCTTCCAAACCACGTCTATGCCACGATGAGCGTTACCTGAACCTTTGGATCAAAGATAATCCTTGTAAGCTCGAGACATTGAAAGATGTACCTCGTTTAGTACAGAAGGGTGCACATTTAGTTTGTTGTGATGACAAGTCAGAATACGACAATGTAAAACTCACACTTGAATCACGGACATACTTTGGCTTTGTTTTTGAAGGTTGGGCATTTTCATATACTACCCTCCCTTTAGGGTGGAAAGCATCCCCATATGTATACAATACTATTGGCATGCAGGTCACCTCATACCTCAATACCAAACATACAGTATATTGATGACCGACTAGAGGTACATTTGTATGCAACCCTTGTGTACCAGATGGTTGCCCTGTTGATGGTCATCCAGAACACACTTTGAACAAAGACAAAAATTGTCACAAAATGCTCTACTGCCTTCTTGAAATATTAACTCTACTGCCTTCCTGAAATATGAACTCGACTAGGTTACACCTTGTCGATTAAAAAATGTCATCTGGTACCGTCTACTTGCGTAAAGTTCCTTGGTTTTTGGGTGAATGCACAGAAACTGATTTTCACCTTCCAAGAAGAGAAAAATGCTTCATTTATTGTAATCAGGGAATCCATTTTATTAGGTAAAAGTGTGGAGATAAAAACTCTGCAACGTTTTGCGGGCAAGTGTATATCAATGAATCTGGCGGTACCTGATGCAAAATTATACACAAGGGAGATAAACCGATGCATTTCTCGTGGTCTAAAAAAGCAGCAGGACAGGCCTGTATTGGGGGATTTTTAAGGAGAACTTGTACACTGGCGTTTCCTGGACACATGGGACGGGTGTGTAAGTTGGCGTCCTGAACATCATCAGCAGCTCATGTTGGCTACTGATGCGTCCAGTACCGTTATGGCGCGAAAATACTCTCGGGGGAACAGAAAAATCTCACTTTTGGAGAGTTTTGGTCACCAGATGACAAAAGGCCAATACACCTGAATGAGACACACGCCTTATTGCAGTCAATTAGCTCACTCGGGGCCTCGGTATATAACCACCACTTAGATATAGTGAACGACAACCAAGCTGTGCTTCACTCTTGGAACAATCAATGATCGAAAGATGACCCTCTCAGTTGTCTCATAAAGGAGATATTTCAATTTGTCTTCCAGAACATTATAGATATCCATCAACAGTATGTCCCTTCTGCTTTGAATGAAGCGGATGCCCCATCCAGGTCTGTTGACCTATCCGAGAATACGCTGAGTCAACAATCATGGGAGACAATTGAAACAGAGTATGGACCTCACATGGTAGACTTAATGGCATCCGACTCTAATGTTATGTAATCCAAAGATGGTCTCCCTTTGAAACATTTCACTTTGGGCCATTCTCCTCTTTCTGCAGGTGTAAACATCTTTCCTCAAACATTGACCTGTGAGAAAAAAAGCATATGTTTTTTCACCATTTGCCTTGATTTTTCCCATCCTAAATTTTCTCCGCGAACAGAGGGTAAAGGAATGTACACTAGTAGTTCCAGAACTCGATCCAGTCCCTGTCTGGAAACCTTTTCTGTCATCTTTTTGTAGCAAACATTGTTGTGTTGGCAAGAAAGGGAACGTTGTTATGCTACGGTATACCTCAAAACATGGTTATGTCACCGACAAAATAGGATTGAAATGGCCATTATTTGCCTTGATTTTTCCCATCCTAAATTTTCTCCACGAACAGAGGGTAAAGGAATGTACACTAGTAGTTCCAGAACTCGACCCAGTCCCTGTCTGGAAACCTTTTCTGTCATCTTTTTGCAGAAACATTGTTGTGTTGGCAAGAAAGGGAATGTTGGTGTGCTACGGTATACCTCAAAACATGGTTATGTCACCGACAAAATAGGATTGAAATGGCCATTATTTGCCTTGATTTTTCCCATCCTAAATTTTCTCCGCGAACAGAGGGTAAAGGAATGTACACTAGTAGTTCCAGAACTCGATCCAGTCCCTGTCTGGAAACCTTTTCTGTCATCTTTTTGTAGGAAACATTGTTGTGTTGGCAAGAAAGGGGACGTTGGTGTGCTACGGTATACCTCAAAACATGGTTATGCCACCGACAAAATAGGATTGAAATGGCCATTATTTGTATATCGCTTATCGTTTGATGTTTGATGTTTTTGCAGACAAATGAGGTTGTGGATTTGTATGCCATTGATCGGCGCCTCTCCAGGTTCATCTACTAACAAGAAGAAGACAAATGTGGAGGAAAGACTCCAACATTTTCTACACCAATTACCACATCAACCTAGCTTTAGCATCCTAGAGATATCTGTAAATGTTTGGTATGGTATGATAGAATGGGGAAAACACGAATACATGTGTACTCCGGTGCTCGTACTGGAAACCCTGCATTGTACCCATGTAAAATGTCCTGTGGGCATTGCAGTAAATCAGTTAACAGATATATTGGAATCCAAGGCGAAAGGAAGAACCTGGAATGAGTTGACGTCGGACAACCCCATGTTGTCGCGGTGTGTTCATAACTATGTAAAATATGTGAAAGAGGAACAAGCAAAGGCTAGGGTACTGCCGAAACAGTCAAAACCGTTATATATTAGTAAAATCCGTGTAATTGCCTCACACATCTGTACAAAAATGCAGAGTACCTTGTCACTACGTGAGAAGTATACACTAGTACGGGATCAGGCTTTGTTTAAACTTCAGTTCTTTGCAGGGGATAGGGCTTCAGATATGTCCAATTTGTTAGCTCAGGAAATCAAGTTATTACCAGATGGTTCTGGGTATGTCTTCTGCCATACTTTTGGCAAGTCAATGAGGGGGGTGATGGTAAGAGAAACAATTTCATTGTAAAACGATGTGATGATTCACCTTTCTGCTCTATACAGGAAATTGACCATTACATGACAAAAACAAAACAATGGGGAGTGGATTTGTCCAGGGGCTATCTTTTCCGGTCCGTGACAGAAAATGGTACTGTGTTAGACGCACCAGTATCATACTCCGCAGTGTATGAAAGGCTTAAGCACTATTTACAGGCATGTAATATTGATGAAGGCGAGACACCACATAGTCTGCGGGCTGGTTGTGCGGTCACACTGGCAACCTCCCGTTCGGCCTCATGAAGCATGTAGGCTGGCCAAGTGATAGAATGGCTGACTTTTATAGTAGGGAAACTCAGCTACATGATTCTGAGGCAGTTGCATCTGTCTTTGCAGAATCACTTCGAAACAACGATGCAGAAATAAACTACACTGCTCTTGGAGATTTTTCAGATTTGCAGTCACTTTTCTTCTAATGATTTTGCGTACAAGACTGTTTGTTATCGGCGTAGAACTAGAACACTAATTATTCACACAATTTATCTTTAAAATTAGGAAATGGTTTACTCAAGAAAGTGCTCATTATTGAATGCTGAATCTTGGTATTGTGCGATATTGGAACGTCATTTATTAGTTCATAGCTGAACTATGGCAGTACAACATTACTTTATATATGTAATGATTAAGTGAGTTTGTTACATGATGGTGTACCTATATTGTATACAACGTTTGGTGTGTGTATGCTTATAACTGCACCCACACACAAAAATATAAATATATAACTATATATGGATTAGTGATCGCATACAGTGTGGTATGATTTGTGTATAGTGAGCAATATGATTTGATTTGTTCATTAAAAATGGAAAACATATGTAAAATTCTTAGCTTTTTATTGAGAAGTGTGTTAGCTCATCTGATTCGAAGGGCCAAAGTGAGCTAAGAGCTTATGCCATGGTCCGTCGTCCGTCGTCCGGACATATTTCCATGATGGCTGTTTCAAGTCCTTACAGGTTGTACAGTATGAACACTGTCAACTTAAAAAGGGACACACAGAATAAAAGAAGAAGTCAGCGAAGAAAATTTTCGATAATATGCTCCACTGATTAAGTATTGGGAAGAGACTCATTTAAGATGCATTGCTAATTGATGTGGGGAGAATGATTACATACATTTAATGTCTCCAACACCTTACACCTTGTACTCAATAGGAATTGTGGAGCTTAATCTGATACACGTCACTTAAGTTAAGTTATTATCCTCAGTGACGTCACCAATTTCTGCGTAGTAAAAGGCCTCTTTTTCGAATTTAATGGTAGATGTACAGAAACAACTGGTCTGACTAAGGATGGCACATGATATCTAAACACAACTACCTTTAGGGAATATGGAAAGTGGTTGCTAAACAAGTGTTCCCACCAACCCTCCCTATTGGAATAATGAATGAGCTCTGCGACTCCTAACACCTTACACCCAGTACTTAGTTGGAGTTGTGGAGCTTAATCTGATACACGTTACTAAGGTTAAGCTATTGTTCTCACTGCCCACGACTCGTTTTAGTGTCATGCCGCTACATTTGTACAACTTGAATACTACTGGCGGGATCCGAACCTTCTACCATGCATTTTGATAAACGACCCCCCCAGCTTGCAGCGAAAAGAACACCTTCGAATACAAAAAAAAAAAACAGATAACCGAGTATTCCGATGTGTAAGTGGTAGTTTGTTAAGGTCACCAAGGAATTAACCACTGTCTTAGAGAGGAAGATTGTGTTTTAGAGGTTGAGGAACGTCATGAGCACCGTCTGTGTGTGCCAGTCATTTAAGTCAATAGGAAAGAGTTTAAAAGTTTTTACTTGTATCGCTGCATTTTTTTTATTATTTATTTAACATTCTAAAAGTGGCGCGCAAATCTTCCTAGTCAAAGACTACGTTTATGAAAATGTAACAATAATCAATCAAACATCTTTATGAAAGAATAAAAACCATGTTAAGAAATCATTTTCTAGTTACATGCTCATTTCTTGAACACAGCGTTTTAACGCAATGTATGCTACATGTGTATGTCGGCAGTTTTAGCTTTTGAGTAGATATAACAGGAAATGGATTAGTAGCGGTCAATACCGTAATGCCCAACAGACGGAGAGTATGACAACCGCGACAGCTTCATACGTCTCTGGGCTGTCTGGACTCTTTCTGGCCTCGTCTGTAGAATTGCACTGACATATATCCCGGGGGGCCATCAACAAAGACATCTTAAAGAATCGACAGACTTGAAATGTTCGCCTCCAGTGTATGGCTCCTTGCTTATGATAAGATGGGAGAGCCGTCACTACGGCGAGTCCCTGGAGGGGCTCGGCTTGCCGTGAAAAACCGCTCAAAGACTTGACAGTGCCTGTCAGTCTCCAAGGCGGTAATCTGTGGCACAAATCAAACTATTCTAAGTTGGTTACATCATGGAGTGTTTACACGTTCCGATTACATTGGTCTGGTTTCAATCTCGATTATGGGTAAATTCTGTCGTAACCGACGAATTATTGTAACGATTGCACATGTCTCCTGTGGAACCGATATCAGATAGGATCCAACCACTTTGCCAATCCTTCACTGTTGCGCAACGAAATAAGCATTGAACAAGGCAAACTGTGTCCATATTGGCACGTAATCAATTCCGAAACAGAGGAAATCTACACCCATGTTTGACGCAAGGCAGCATACCATCACACGTAACAGAGCACGACGAAAGGCACTGCTATCTCTCCAACATCTCGAGAGAGTTGCTTTGTCGAAAATTACCAAAAAAATATTATATTTTCACAATTTTACAAGCCATACTTTATTAGCCTGCTGCTGCTAATATTCATTTGGTTGCTTAAACAAGTTATGTAGGGAGAGGGGTTAAGAATAATGACAAAGACGACAGGGTCAAGCAATCAGAGATAAAGGACAATATGGGGGCGGGGGGCACTATGCCAATGTAAATCATGAGCATAAGTCACACTGATGAACTGGTGAATATGGGAAGGGAGGTCACTCTACTGATTATGAACTAAAGAGGGATCACTCAACTAAATACAAGACAAAAAGTCACTTAAGGAAAAATAAATGACAAAAGGTAACATTTGCTGATTTGTTTTAATGTTGATTTTGCCATGTACAGAAGTAGTAATGGACACGTCCGACATTCTTTCTTTGAAACAGTCATACAACTAACATCAGACGACAAAACCGTATACAAAAAGACACACGTTTGATTTTTCTGTTGGTGCTGTTTATGTACTTAAACTGAAACCTCGTACTATATTATATTATAGGCGACAGGGGTTATATTGAGTGCAGCTATAACAAAGGCCAAATTGAATATTGATAAAAAATATCAGTCAAAATGAATCTCGAGATTGATATCAACTTAGTATACGGCTATGTATGCTGTCGCGGGTTCTTGCGTGCATTGCTCTCTATACAAAGTACTCTGTATACAGCGTTACCATAACTACTGCTCTCATAAATTGCTATTTTTACACGAATAAAAAGGCTATGGTACAAAAACAAGGATCCGAGTCACGTGACAGTTTTGTTCACAGCTAGCCGTGTCGATGATCGAGTATTTTTATTCCCATTTATTGCGTGTCGACGATCTCCGATACGCTCACACAGTGTTTCAGGAAAGCTTTTTATTGAGTTTTATTTCGAGTTCCGATCGTGTTGTATGTCCATCATCTCAAAACGTAGACTGCTTAAGAATACATTTCCGTGGAGGAACGGGACGACTAACAGGCGAATTCGTCGCTCATGTTGTAATTATTGCTTTGTCTCATTGTGAATCACACGCATGTTGTTTTGTTTAAGCTTAGTCAACGTACAAGCTGAGGAACAACTCCTAAAAATTACAAACTCAGACCAATGTCATAAATCATTGTCTTTGTTAAAGTTCGAGGTAAGATTGTTTCTATAAATCTGTGGCTAATTTTGCTATCATTGTTCGTATGTATAGTAATGATGTATCAGCACAGTATTGTAGACAGTGACTAAGCTACTTACAGCACCAGCGGTTTGGGTCACGTTAAATCGTGTCACACGTTTGCGTGAGGCCATTTGAACGTGTTAAATCATCAGATCCATTCTTGTAGAGATACAAAAAGTCTTAAAAACATATTGTTCTTTAAAGAAAGGACTGGGACTATTTCTAGCCAATAAATCAAATGTCAGATAGGCCTTTTTTCTTAAATGTGTTTTTGCACATGAAATCCACAGCTTAAGTCCATACCTGTTCAACTAACGTCTATACTTTACATGAACGCTTATTGTATTAGTATCAGGTACATCTACGCATGTACACCAAACATATATACAAGACTAAAAGCGTCTATGCAGGTATACAAAACATCTATACATGTACACCAAACGTCTATGAAGGTACACCAAACGTCTATACAGGTATACCAAACGTCTATACAGGTAAACCAAACGTCTATACAGGTACACTAAACGTCTATACAGGTACACCAAGCGTCTATACCGGTACACCAAATATCTATACAGTAACACCAAACGTCTATACAGGTACACCAAACGACTATACAGGTAAACCAAACGTCTAAACAGACACCAAACGTATATACAGATACACCAAACGTCTATACAGATACACCAAACGTCTATACAGATACACCAAACGGCTATACAGGTACACCAAACGTCTATACAGGTACACCAAACGTCTATACAGGTACACCAAACGTATATACAGGTACACCAAACGTCTAAACAGGTACACCAAAGGCTATACAGGCAAACCAAACGTATATAGAGGTTCACCAAACGTCTATACAGGTACACCAAACGTCTGTACAGGCAAACCAAACGTATATACAGGTACACCAAACGTATATACAGGTACACTAAACGTCTATACAGGTACACCAAACGGCTATACAGGCAAACCAAACGTATATACAGGTACACCAAACGTCTATACAGGTACACCGAACGTCTATACAGGTACAGCAAACATCTATACAGGTACACCAAACATCTATACAGGTACACCAATCGTATATACAGGTACACCAAACGTATATACAGGCAAACCAAACGCCTATAAAGTACACCAAACGTCTATACAGGTACACCAAACGTCAATACAGGTACACCAAACGTATATACAGGTACACCCAACGTATATACAGGTACACCAAACGTCTATCCAGTTACACCAAACGTCTATACAGGTATACCAAACGTATATACAGGTAACCCAAACGTCTATACAGGTAAACCAAACGTCTATACAGGTACACCAAACGTATATACAGGTACACCAAACGTCTATAAAGTAACACCAATCGTCTATACAGGTACACCATTCGTCTATGCAGGTACACCTAGCGTCTTTACAAGTACACCTAGCTAAGGTCTTTATATGTATACCTAGCTAGTGTCTATACAGGTACAGGTACACCAATCGTCTATGCAGGTAAACCTAGCGTCTGTATATGTTTACTTAGCTAATGTCTATACAAGTACAATAATCGTCTATGCAGGTACACCTAGCGTCTTTACATGTATACCTAGCTAGTGTCTATACAGGTACATCAATCATCTATGCAGGTACACATCCACACTACACTTAGTATCTATACAGTTACACTTAGTGCCTATGCAAATATCGCATTTACTGTTACTAAAATAGTTATACGGTTACTAACGGTGTTTATGCACGCACTGTAAATTAAGTGTCTGTATACGGACGTATAGGAAAACAAATAGGAACAGAAATGCAAACTAATGTATCAAAACGCATTAGTTTCAGCTAGCTGCAAATGTTGTTATATAGTTTACCCTGCTAATTAGACCATTAAAGATAAGCTATATGTGCTACTATGAGCTTATGGATTTGTTTTGGTTTAATTTTGTTTAATGTCCTATTAACAACATGTCATTTAAATGTAAGGACGTGCAGTCATGTGTGTAGTATATGCGTGCTTGCGTGTGTGTATGCAGGAGACAGGGTATGTTGGTGTGATTGCCTCCTTGTGATAGAGCGGATCTGATGCCGATTTATAGTGCTCTCTCACTGAAATTCTACCCGGTCACTTTATGCTGACAACGGGTGATGCTAAACGTTAAGCAGAGAATAACAACTTCAAATTTTAAGGACTTTGGTATTTCCCGGTCTGGGGCAGAACCCATTGCCTTCCTCACCTGGGCAAACGCTCAATATTTAAGCCAAAAGTGAGGTGTTACCAATCAAAACGCTAGGACATAAAAGGTAGTTAGAAGTAGAAAGAAATATAAAGATCCAAAATATTGCAATGGGTGCAGCAGATTTATTTTGGTCGCCTTTGTGTCCCCAAATAGAGGACACCAAAGCAAATCCCCAGTTCTGCAGGAGCTTATGGAATGGTGCGGAATCCGTTATTTGTCCGTTGGTCGTCGTCAATCGATCTTCAACATTTTTAATGAATGAAGCCCGACAAACATTTATGAAAAAATGTCATGAACATACAGAGGTGAAGGGCTTTTACCTTTGTTCAAAAAATGAACTTGAACCACTCTCAATGTCACAAGGGTCAAATCCGTGTTTTTTCAAACCATTTTAACAACGTTTTCTGAACAACCTTAATTAAGTCTAGAGTAATGACTTCCGGTCTGTAGTATGTTGGGTGAAGGCCTATCATATTCTGAAATGTATTGTCAGTTATCTTTTTAAATGGCATAGCGGTCAAATATGTTCAAACATTTATTTTAACTGAATTATGATTGACCCTGGAGAAGTGAAAAAATATGCATGGAAACAGGGATATCAACTTTCTTCCAATCAAATACCTAACATTTGACTTACAACTTTAAGATTTGTTTAAATAAAAGTCATTGTGGAAGCTTTGAAAGTTCAATGAGTAGGTTTTTTTTGCATGTATGTATATCTAGATAAAAAGTTTGTGAGTTAGTATTTTGAAGATCTGTATATTGAACGTGATTATGGATAATGCAACCACAATTTGGAATTGTCGATTTACTAGTTGCCAAAACCATCCTTCACAGTCCAATACAAGCGCCATCTACCCGGGTGAGTGTTGATTCGATCGACTAATTAGAACATCGGGAAATATATTATTGATCGGTTTCCCTTATCTGTGATTGGCTGCAAAATGGATCAAAATGATCATATGGCCTCAGTGTTGATTGTCATACAGCACTTTAACCAGAGTAATATCGAGTACCGGCACTCAAATACAAAGAACATGTGTCAATAATCAAAGTATACAGGCATTGTGCATAATCTTAAATCTCCATCTGTTGTGTTTTTCTTGTTGTGAACACTTATCTTTTCAGATAAACCCCCTAACAACAGAATGTGTAGCACAGTAACAGCTAAGATCACGTGTATAATCAGTTAAAGGACATTACCTAGAGTGATGCTAACGAGAGAGTAGTTAAGAAATATATAATCTCACTTTCTTACAGCAAATCAAGAGACCTATCCCAACTTAGCGGTAAGACTGTGTGTGACACATTGTCCAGAATAATTACTTACATTCACCTGACACTCAGTTATATATACTTGTCCGTCGAGTTTACTTCCTCAATACTTATCACTCATAAATATATTTCAATAGAATAGGCATCATACTGAAAAAGGAGAATTCTTAGTATGGAACAAACGAATCGACAACTCATTCAGTCACTAATTGCTTACGTGATAAATGAAGATACTGTTATTTCTACTGAAGCTTAATTATAATCCTATTTATCCAAAGGTCTTACCGGACACATTGTGATAGTTCCTGTTGTCTTTTTTTTTTTTTTTTTTTTTTTTTTTTTTTTTTTTTTTTTTGTTTGTGTATTAACGTGTATTAACGATTTAATTTGTTCATTTTGATTTTAAAATAGATTTCCGGATCAGTTTACTACAGACCCGTACATGTTCGCTGTTCCACTTTGGACGCAAACGGTACGGAAGTGCTACGCCAGTGCTACGGAAACGGTACGCAAGTGCTATGCAAACGGAACGGAAACGGTACGCAAGTGCTACATGTACGGATGACGCTTACAAATGGTCGATTCGTTTGTGGAAACAAGAACGGGTTTACATAAAAAGCGGAAGCATATGAAACATCTTAAACGAAATGAATATACCCACAATGCATAGGAAGAAACGTCAGTAAAGAATGTTTAAAAGTTTGCCATTTCGTTTGGAGAACGGAATAAGTGTGAAACAAAGAGAAATGTCTCGTGGTTTCGTAGGAACAACAAAAGAAAAATTAATTATTATAACAATAAACTTTATTTACTGAGGTTTCAGTTCGGTCTCAATAGAACACATTTTGTTCTGCCTTAATCTGATATGGATGTCACCACTTTACTGTGTGGTTACATACGTACATGCGATAATTAAGCATTGAACTCCTTGTGCACGGTGTTTATGATCTATTTGAATGATGCGCTATCGCATTATGATTTGTTTGCTTGCAAAGCTGTGTCATTCAAATAGATCATAATTAGAATACAAACACAGTTCAATACTTATATTTACGTTTTCGCTGCCTTTTATGTTCTTTTTTAACTTTCAAGTTTTATTTGATGCTTAAAATTCCTGCCTTATCGACAGTCCACACAAATTCGTTCAATAGTTGGAACAGCGTGTTGTCGCGCGCTGATTGGCAAACATAGTAGTACTTTGAAATTGTAACAAACACTTCAATTTTATTCCACGATTCAGTATCAATACAATTGCGAATGATATGTTTATAGGGTGATTTAAGTTTATCAATAGAAATCTGAGCTGAAAGTTAGTTTTTAAATTGTTACACATTTTTTTTTTTGTATGGACAAATACAGTGAACACCGTAAATCCGACCTTGCCCTCCACGTTTGGAAGTTGAATGAGTGGAGAGAAAAGTTCGAATTTGTGAAGAATCCAGGCATGAATTAATTTGATAATTGTATGGGAACCTGACTACAGTCGGTAGATTGTCGTTAGAAACTGAGGAAACCGTGGCTGAGAGACGCGTGATACCGATAGCGTGTGAAGTCAGTGATCTTGCAACAGAGCACAGGGGTTCGTTACAAATGTCTAAAGTACACATACGCCTTGTGTATGTTTATGTGTGCTGTGACTCATATCAGTAGGTCTATAGCATATGTGTCAGTAGGTCTATATCATATGTGTATTTCAGACATTTGTAACGAACCCCTGTTGATCAGTGCAATGTAACAGACGATATTTCTGATAAATTGCATGAGTATTAAAGTTGTTTCCATTGCCGGCATTGGTGATTTCAACCGATGTGGATTTTGTACGAAATCGCAGACCTTATTCTTGTTTTGTTGTAATAAAAGATATCTTTTTTAATATTGTCTTTTTTTTGGCACATTTACAATTACATTGTCAAGCCTCACTTTGCCCAGCGATATTTCAGTAGCCGTCATGTTTATTTACATTTGATATTGTAGTTCCGGTAGGTGTTGTATTAATACGTGAAGATTTATGTTTCGTTATGCGTGGTATTTAAAGTCTCATCAACGACACAGCTTTCAAATAGCCTATATAGTGACAATGCCATGCAAATGTAAATATTAGGACAATAAAAACCAAACTCCGCTTGGTATGACATCTGACAAATGATTTATAGTTACTCTGGGTATTTCCTCTGTCCTTAAATGATAAAAGCTGCTGATAGGACGTTAAACAATACTAAACCAAACCAGTCTAGGTTTTTCCTACCTAACAGGATATTGCAGGATTAAGAAAATTTAATAGTTCTTGGAATTCTGTTGATATCAGGTGTGAATATAAACATTACGTTTTTCTCACAACATGTACATGTATATGGTATCGTTGATATTTCGTAATATTAGTTTTTGCATGTCAACACACAATGACCAACACCCGGTATTTTGTGAGGTGATGATAGTTTCTACTTTGTTACAAATGTACATGAACAGCACACGGTATTGTGTTTCTGATGCTTTTTCTTACGTTGTTATCACATCACGAACAGCACCCGTTATAGTGATGGTGGCATTAATTTTCGCGATATATATCAACACATCACGAACAGCACACGGTATAGTGTAGGTGGCATTAATTTTCGTTATATATATCGACAAAACACAAAAAACACACACGGTATAGTGTGGGTGGCATTAATTTTCCCTATATAAATCAACAAAACATAAAGACACACACGGTATAGTGTGGGTGGCATTAATGTTCCCTATATATATCAACAAAACATAAAAACACACACGGTATAGTGTGGTAATGGTAGTTCTTACTTTGTTAGCATCAGCACATTGTATTGTGTGGGTGATGCTCCATTTTAAATTGTTAACACCAACATGGAGAGTACATTGTAGCGTTGATACATTGTACATTGTAGTACATTGTAACGTTGATAATACATTGTAACGTTGATAGTACATTGTAACGTTGATAGTACATTGGAATGTTGATAGTACATTGTACATTGTAACGTTGATAGTACAATGTAACGTTGATAGTACATTGTAACGTTGATAGTACATTGTAACGTTGATAGTGCATTATACGTGCTTGTTATATATATACGAACTGTCGTTTGGTTAACAAAACATAAGCAGCATGCGTTACTGTGAAGGTAATTGTAGTTCTTGCTATATTTACACAATATAAACAGTAGTCGTGTGTGCAGTTAGTTCTCACTTTATAATCACAACATGAACTAAACATAGTATTGTGTGGGTCATATTAGTTAGTTACACAATAGGAACAAAACATAGTAGTGTGTGGGTCATATTAGTTAGTTACACAATATGAACAGTACATGAAGCAATAAAACCATGCCAATCAGATTTCGCCTTGATACAAATAAATGAATTATTGTACTCGTCACCCTAGATTGATAATTTGGACCACTATAGCACAATATTTCACTAGTATATATCATCGCTGGAGTATATATCGTACGTTAACGAGAATAGACGCGTTTCGTGATAATTACAGCTGATTACAAGCAGTCGTTAGTGTACAATTTGACACACAATCTCGCACAATATCGTAAAACCGCACGTATTTCTTCTCCACTATTCCGTGTTGATTGCCCCCTGATCAATACGGTTTGCCTAAATAACCCGATATCTAAGACAGTTGATAGTCATCAACACACGTGTTTGTATTGACAGGGAAATCTCGTCTGTACCAGTTAACTCTGAGCAATCGCTACTAGGACAGAATGGAATTCCACGTTTGTAAGGAAATGATTGATTAAGTAAGTGTTATGACCTTTAGCTTCACTCCTATGATAGAGGCCTAGATATTTCGATACCCATGCACAGAACATACCATTAAGTAAATGCAATTGAGAAAATCAAACAATGGCGGATTTTTGTACCAAATCAACTTTTGATTTAATTACTAAAGTCTGTTTTGATAAAGTCTAAAGCTTTGATAGCAGTAAATGACATCTCCCTAGTAGATCCATACTAGTAATGTCATTATTGTCACACTTTATTCTTGTATACACTGTCGTTACACTATAGTCGTGTTTACATTGTCGTCACACTATAGGCGTGTTTACATTGTCGTCACACTATAGTCGTGTTTACATTGTCCTCACATTAAAGTCGTATATACATTGTCGTCACATTATAGTCGTGTTTACATTGTAGTCAAACTATAGTCGTGTTTACATTGTCGTCACACTATATTCGTGTTTACATTGTCGTCACACTATAGTCGTGTATAAAGTGTCGTCACACTATAGTCGTGTTTACATTGTCGTTACACTATAGTCGTGTTTACATTGTCCTCACATTAAAGTCGTATATACATTGTCGTCACATTATAGTCGTGTATACATTGTCGTCACACTATAGTCGTGTAAACATTGTCGTCACATTAGTCGTGTATACATTGTCGTCACATTATAGTCGTGTTTACATTGTCGTCACACTATAGTCGTGTTTACATTGTCGTCACACTATAGTCGTGTATAAAGTGTCGTCACACTATAGTCGTGTTTACATTGTCGTCACACTTTATTCTTGTATACACTGTCGTCACACTATAGTCGTGTTTACATTGTCGTCACACTATAGTCGTGTTTACATTGTCGTAAGACTATAGTCGTGTTTACATTGTCGTCACACTTTATTCTTGTATACAATGTCGTCACACTATAGTCGTGTTTACACTGTCGTCACACTATAGTCGTGTTTACATTGTCATCACACTATAGTCGTGTTTACATTGTCGTCACACTATGGTCGTGTTTACATTGTCGTCACACTTTATTCTTGTATACATTGTCGTCACATTATAGTCGTGTATACATTGTCGTCACACTATAGTCGTGTTTACATTGTCGTCACACTATATTGGTGTTTACATCGTAGTCACTCTATAGTCGTGTTTACATTGTAGACACATTATGCCAGGGTTTACATTGTAGTCACACTATAATAGACTTAACATTTTAGTCACACTATAGTCGTGTTTACATTGTAGTCACACTATAGTAGATTTTACATGTAGTCACACTTTAGTCGTAAAAACATTGTCGTCACATTATAGTCGTGTATACATTGTCGTCACATTATAGTCGTGTATACCTTGTCGTCACACTATAGTCGTGTATACCTTGTCGTCACACTATAGTCGTGTATACATTGTCGTCACAATATATTATTGTTTACATTGTCGTCACAATATAGTCGTATTTACATTGAAGTCACACTATTGGTTACATTGTCGTCACATTCTAGTCGTGTATACCTTGTCGTCACACTATAGTCGTGTGTACATTGTCGTCACACTATAGTCGTGTATACATTGTCATCACACTATAGTCGTGTATACATTGTCGTCACAATATATTATTGCATACATTGTCGTCACACTATAGTCCTGTTTACATTGTCGATATTCTTAAGTCTCATATAGAGTATCTCCGCACTATAGTCGTGTATACATTGTAGCCACACTATAGTGGTGTTTATATTGTCGTCACACTATTGGTTACATTGTAGTCACACTATAGTCGTGGTTACATTGTAGTCGAACTATAGTCGTGTTTACACTGTCGTCACACTATAGTCGTTTATACATTGTAGCAACACACTAATCGTGTTTATATTGTCGTCACACTATTGGTTACATTGTAGTCACACTTTAGTCGTTTATACATTGGAGCCACACTATGATCGTGTAAGTGTCGTCACACTATAGTCGTGGTTACGTTGTAGTCGAACTATAGGCGTGTCTACACTGTCGTCACACTATTGGTTAAATTGTAGTCACACTATAGGCGTGGCTACATTGTAGTCAAACTATAGTCGTGTTTACCCTGTCGTCACACTATAGTCGTGTATACATTGTCGTCACACTATAGTCGTTGTTACATTGTAGTCGAACGATAGTCGTGTTTACACTGTCGTCACCCTATTGGTTACATTGTAGTTACACTATAGTCGTGGTTACAGTGTAGTCGAACTATAGTCGTTTTTACACTGTCGTCACACGATTGGTGACATTGTAGTCACACTATCATTAGTCGTGTATACATTGTCGTCACACTTTATTCTTGTATTCAATGTCGTCACACTATAGTTTTACATTGTCGTCACATTATAGTCGTGTTTACATTGTCGTCACACTTTATTCTTGTATTCAATGTCGTCACACTATAGTCGTGGTTACACTGTCGTCACACTATAGTCGTTTATACATTGTAGCCACACTATAGTGGTGTTTACACTGTCGTCACACTATTGGTTACATTGTAGTCACACTATAGTCGTGGTTACATTGTAGTCACACTATAGTAATGTTTATATTGTCGATATTCTTTAGTCTTCGCACTATTGATGTGTATGCATACATTGTCAGTGTGCACAAAAGAAAACATATGTTAACAATATGTTAATGATAATTATTGTTCTCTGCGTATTGTTACTTATTGTTTTAGAATGATATTTTACATTTAAACCATACAAAAGTCTATTACAGCGACACGGCGACCCAATCTGCAAACACGTAGCGTCGGTCACATCTGTGACCTTTTCAGAGTGTCCTTGACCTTGATCCACCAGACCTTGTGGCATTACATGTTGACATTTAAAATATTCTGTACAGAAAACTTCCATTGTTGCTAACAGTATAATAAATAAACGAGTTAACGTGACGTAATTTGGACTGACAGCCTATTCACGGCCCGGTATATCATTGATTGCCTCGGCTGAGGTTGGATACAGTTTTATTGAACCTCTCAAACTGGATTACCCACCATATGTGATGTAATGATCAACCTGAACATCCAATCTGCTCCAACGTATACACTTATTGAAAAATATAACTGTAATATCGGGCCACCCTTCCTTTGTATAACTTAGAAATTTAACGCCATAAGGCTTTCCTATCGGATAGCAGATTGAGTATGTAACTCAAACCTATCGATCAATGGATAGTAATAACATTGTAAAGGGAATGTTTATAATTCCTGACTAGGAAGACATGCCATTTCTTATAATACTTATCAATAGAGAAGTTTTCTTTTCTAATAAGGGGTCTGTGTGGTTGTATATATATAAATCACATTTCGTGGACATGCTATTGGTTCCGATTGTCTTTACCTTCAACAGTGTTTCTGCAAGTGTGACAAATAAGTACTCCCTCACATACGCTAGAACTTCAATTTCAATAAATTTTATTGTCAAAGGACAATCCTTTCAGAATGTTAGCTGTTGAAGCACTCATAAAATGCTCAACACGGTGTATCCAAACGTCTCAAGATTCAAAGTTTAATTCTTAATTTTGAGATTAGAAAAAGAAACCATTAGTAAAAAAATAAAATATAACACGTTTAACAAACAAACAAAATAAACGGTAAAAATGTACCATGTACATTGTCTACACACAATATTAAAATAGGAAATCAAACCGAAATGAAAAAATACATAAAATGAACATAAGAGAACCAAATAGGTTTTAGCTATTGTGATGTCTTTAATATGTGATTACTTTGAAGAATATTGTATTAATGATTGTCTGGTGTTCGACATTTTTATTTTGTTTTCTTTCGGTACGATGTTCCTTAAATATTTTGGCATTGTCCCTCTCGGCGATGCGATTGTTGATACCAATTGTTGAAGTCTTCGTGATCTGTTGATACTGATTGTTGAAGTCTTCGTGATCTGTTGATACTGATTGTGCTGGTTTGCAGATGCTTTGCGTTTGTTTCTGGACAATTCATGTTGCAGGGTTTTTCTTCGCCCGTTTGTTGTTCTTTAAAGCGTGTTTCAAATTACTTGCCGTTTTTCCTGTGTATAATTCTTATCATTTTATTCCACGGAATAAAGTACACAAATCCTGTTTTTCTCTAGACTGTCAGCTTTGTATTTTGGGTGCACAAGTAACTGTCTGAGTGTTGGTAATAGTCTCATTGGGAAGCTGACATTGTCTTTTCCTCATCAACCTGTCAAGTGTTTCTGATGTCCCTTTCACGCAGAGGATTATGACTCAGCATTTGCTTTTCTCTCCTTTCTGCTGGCTTATTTTTTCTGTTTTTAATTTATCGACCTTTTTACTTTATTGATATACCAGTCGGAGGTGACCATGATGGTTTGGTTTGTCTTTAAGGTGATGTCCCTCTGTTCGCCTGTCGCCTTCCTCTGCTATGATTGTTGTTCCTTCACCACACTGGTTTTTGTACGGCTCCAACTTTATGTACAGCGGGTTGTGCTATTGGAAATCCAAATACTGGTCTATGTATGTAGCTGCTTTTTACCCAGACAATGAAGGGGTCCAAGAATAATATAGATATGTTTATTTATTTCTCGTTGGTTAATTTCTGCTCCTGATTTTCAATAAACAGATTTGCGACTATGGGTGACCCGGGACTTCACATATTTTTGATACACCAGATCCTGATGAAAAATGTCAATAACCCAACAATGTTATCTACTAATAGATCTTTTTCTGTATGTCGTCAGTTTTTCTCATATGATACTGATGGCTTATTGTACTTGTGGCACGGTGGGGTTTTTGGCTCCTTCCAATGGCGACAATATGGCTGGCGATCGTGACAGATCTTAACCTATCGACTTTATATAGTCCATATTTGGACACAACTGGAAACACATTTTGTGAATTATTGGTGTGAAATATAATTTTGGAATGCTTTTTAGGTCGGGTATAACTCCAAGCTTGACAAATGCATATAGCACGGCAACTCTCGAGTAAAGAGTCAGTTTTACTAAAGGGCTTACCGTGTTACATTTATCTGTGATTGGCTACAGAAGGACATGTGCAAAGTATCTGAATGTTTTGATAGATACGTTATGTTGACAAATAAACCACATAGTCAGTTTTTGTAAGCAGAAAAGCTTTAAAAAGACGTTTGACGGTCGGAAGTATTATTTAATTTCTACTGCAGAAATATCACTGTCTTCCCTATTGTGAAATGTTAACTTGATATGTGTTTGATCGATGTTGCAACATACTTTTTCTATCACAAATATTACTGGTGACTTCGAGACCTGATTTTGACCTTGTGTGTTAACGCTGTGGTATTTTCACCCCTTTGGTTTCATATTGTGATTTACTACATCATTTGCATTTGAACTTGTTTTAGCTTGTCATACAAGAACTTTTAAATCAAAGAACTTAAAAAGCTTTCAGTTTGAATTCAGAGCTGAAATAGAAAATCATCAAATCAACAATACGCTTAGAGAAATCCTTAATTAAAAGTTGCTGCAAAAGGATCATAGCAAGGACTTTGAAGAATAAATACAAAAAGAACACAGCATTGCCTTAAAAATATGGCATGCCTTTCGGCTACCAGGAGTGACGTGAACGCTTTTGTGCAATCTCCAAGCGACGATTTTATACGAGCTGCAGTGTTTTTGCACTTTTGAGAAAAGGTACATTTTTAAAGCAATTAAACAAAGATATGCTCTATCTTCAAAGGGTATTTTTACATGTTATAAAATCATGTAATCGGACCTATTCCTTTATCAGTGATCGGACATGAATATTCATTCGGGTTTAATTCGGTAAAGTGATCATGGATTAGATATGTTGACCTAACGGCGCTGTATACGTTGACATACACATTAACGGGGATGGTACGGATCGATGCTTGCATTACAGATTCCGGAATCCCCTTAATTGACACAATTAACAGTGAGTTTATCCTTTTTGCTAAAATAATCATCGTATATTTGTCGACCCGCCATAGTCCTGAAAATGTCAGTGTGCACATTAGGACCAGCTGAAAGGTTAGTGAATTGATTTGATTGAGTCTATGTGTGGCCCTAAAGGCATGGCCATACCTCAACCGTTGTCTAAACTAATTAGCTTCGCGATAATGCAGAATTCGGTCAAATTTATCATTATAACATATGGATGATCCCTATTGTCAATAACTATATTAGATTATTTTCTGATACGGTAGAGGCATACTCGGGGTCTTGAAAGAGCTGTGTGGCCTTGTATGCAGCTTTCTCTATAGAATCAAATGCTTTAAGGACAACCACGAACTTTCAACAACAGCATACACATCATAACAAATGTTCATTTAGCAGATATCTGAGACAAAATGGATTCGTTTAATGATTAATTGATGCTGTGATACTCACGGTAATGAATTAGCGGAATGCGATTATAGAGCTTACTGTCCAATTAAAATCAGTTAAAAAATCAAAACAGGAAGTAATTAGTAACAAAGCAAAACGTTTCGTTTCTCGTTCCATCGATCTGACAAACAAGATTCACAAATTGTAAATAACCAGATAGTTTTATATATATCAAACCAAAAAATATTCCTTTTTGTCTTTATGAATAATCAGTGTTCAATATAACGTGGTTGGAGTTTAATTACATCTAAAAATTATTTTTCCTATAAGTTTCCGATGCATTACGTGTAATAACAATCACTCATACGTAATATGTTACGATAATGTGGCCTTATAGTTTCATAGAGAAAGTGTTATTGTACATACATTGTAGGTAAAACATAAACACCAATTGAGAGTTGATCCAGGAAAATAATATGTTGCCCCTTTAATACCCACTGTACATGTGTTGTTAGCGAAGAGCTGGTCAGTCTACCTCAGTTGTCTTGTTTCATCTACTGCTATCGATTTGTGTGACTGGCTTTTTAACGTAGTGATCTCTTGCAGCTATAACAGCATCGCCGTTCCTCAGTGTACACTTGGTCATGGAAAATTTTCAACTGTTTCAGTCTAATCATTGAATTTACTTACAAAATATTCAAATGAATTGATGAGCTACATGTATGTCCAAATAAAGCATTTATGTCCTTTTCTCTTACCAATTTCTTTGTCAATGGTGTCTCCGTAGGCACCATACTTCATATAACCGAAGCTGTTGCAAGGGCGTAAAACCAAGAACAAAACAATTCAAACAAATATTAGACGACATCCTACTTCATACACAGGAAGGAAACCCTTACTAACAGTTAATTAGTCGACAACTATCAAAATGTATGTTAAAAACCGTGATAAGTTGATGAGAGTAATGTAAATCTATTATGCTACTACTGAGGAAAGGAATGTTAATGAAAATGGCATCTGAATAGTGTCAAAATTATGTAGCTGCAAAATGAAAGGGTATTCTTTGTCTCATTTTCTTTGAGATCAAGATAATAGAAGTAGTTATTTTTAAATAATTGTTATTCAAGGACAAAGAAACGCCAATACATCTTAATGTGACATTAAAGGATTATGAAGGCTCACTTTATAAATAACTCCACGCTTTCATAGAGGACATCATAAGCATAAGACTGTTTTGCTGGTCAATAGCATGTTGGACAGATCTAGTTTTGACAGGGTAATATCCACTGCCGAAAGACATACCATTACATGACCAGCTCCTAGATTTAGAAAAGGTCGAGTTGTGATTGTGAAATTTCCTGTATTGAACGACAAATCTTACTTCAGGGTCATTCGTCCGTTAAAAGTCACTATTTAACTAACGATATCAATGTACAATCAATGGTCTCGTGGGCGTCCTGACCTTGGTCAAGGTCACAAATTATCAAGGCGTTAGTGCAACAATTGTGAGGCATTCATCATGGAAACAAGTATTACAATTGCTTGTTTGCAACAAGAAGGTGCTATTTAAAATATGTCCTAGTTAATCAGTATTTACGTTGATGATCAACCAAAGGGTGGTAAATATAATGCCGGTGTGGTATTATATCAATTCTACATTCGTTAGAGTGTAACAGTGGTAAACCTAATGCCGGTGTGGTATTATATCTACATTCGTTAGAGTGTAACAGTGGTAAACCTAATGCCGGTGTGGTATTATATCCACATTCGTTAGAGTGTAACAGTGGTAAACCTAATGCTGGTGTGGTATTATATCTACATTCGTTAGAGTGTAACAGTGCCTTGGTTCTCCCCGAAGGTATCATTTCACCTAGGGTGACAGTGATATCTGAGGGGTAAGCGTTGCCACATTCTAATGAATGTAGTGTTTATTTTATTATACAGAAAGTTAAACAGGGCGACTAAAACGAACCGTACATCTTTTTGCGGTCTCTATTTTGCAATGTCACAACACTGTCGCTCTTTGCTACGGCGTTTGGAAGCATCTTTCTATTGACTCAGTGATAAAGCGAATGTGAGTGTGAAATGAACACTATGTCTCGATCAATCAGATTACATTTGTTTTACTAGAGGTATACTTTTGTATGTCATGTCCGTTGTAAGGAAGATGCGTAATATCTTCACAGCAAGCCAACTACAGTCCTACTCCGCGAGTTCTATTTTTCACCTTCCGTTACAGCTGCTTTCTATTACCTATTAATTGTCCTTATATTGGGATCACGTCAAAATTAACTACATAACAAAGCTGGGAACGTTTACTGGGCCCCTTGTGCAACATAGCTACGTTCAAAATAACACAAAAGAAATAAACAAAACTGTGCTAGAAAAAGACGATGAACGGACACGTTTCATTTCAACACATGTTATGAAAAAGTTGCTACATGTCAATTAGATTGAATAACAGGCAAAGCCTATAAAGATTATCTCCAGCGGTGGCTAAAGTAATGGATTCTGTTATTTTGGATTTGATTTAATTTTATACATCAATTTTGAAATGAAAATGATAAACACAAAAGTTAAAGGGATGTAACTCATTTTTTATTTACGAATTCATTAACACTTCTCGCATCACACACAAAACACTTTTGCAGCTAACATTTTTTTTAAACATTTAATATTAGCCATCAAGTCACATAATTATTGGCATACATTGACCAAACGGACGTTTAAGGTGGTTTGATTGATAATTGGTAATTGGTAACAAAGCGTGCTAAACAGTTATCTTCACTATAAATGATTAATTATTTGTTATAATCAGCAGGTGTGAATCATAGTGCCTATTATAGTTTGCGATAATATCTAGCTAGCTACAATTAAAGGTCTCGTTAATTAATTCTGCTTCACGAGTTATGTTTGTAGAAGAGAACAAAGGCAACTAGAACAATATAAAGAATTTTCTTTTAAAATTAGTCAAAACAAAGGACACAGTGTATTTTATTTATTTTTTATTTTTTTTGTCATTAATGATGTAAAACAACCGTAGGATGGACTATAAAACACTTACCTAGACCTTTCACGTACTAATTAAATACGTCAATAAAGTAAGACAACACTCATTAGCTCCAAGTGACATTCAATCAAAGTGTAAATGGATGAACTTATGTGCGATTGTCACACGGAGGTGTTGGAAACGCTTAACCGTTTTGAGTATCTGGTTTCACTTTCGATTTTACTTTACTTCCTCAGTGTTTTGGAGGGGGTGATTTTAGCTATTGCTAACATGTAAATTCGGATATAGACCATTGATATGGGCGACGTAGTACATTGTTTAAATCTATAACTGTTACGGCATACGATTATGGAGTAATGCTTTGTCCATACTATGGAGTAGTGGTTGATTATTCTGCAGACTCCTATCTAATTACATAAACGTACGTATCAGCAAAAAAATACCACACATAGATAGAACCGGGACCCCCAAACGGATACAAAATCGGCAACATGAATATTCTGGAAGTGTGAGCATCTATTACATGATGTGTAGTACTGTGGTGGTGGTGGTGGTGATATCAGTAATAGTGGTGTTTCTTTGCCTTGCTTATACTTCATTTTTTCAAAACTTAATAAAGCATATGAAAAATCAAAGTAGGCATAGAAACACCAAAAGATATCATCCGGATTCTAACGATAGAAAATTCTTACTGTCAATAAATCAAAATATTGATAATCTTCCTTATCAAATATCAACTTGTTTAGGACATCGTTGGTGATTCCTGCTTATATCGAGTTATAAAGTCAAAGAAGTGCATCAATTATAAAAATGTTGCCAGCGAGATCTCAAATTCTATCATCTTGATGAAACTTATATCTGTCACACTTTGGCATTCATCAACATTGATATATATCACAGAATAAACATACTACTTTCAGACTAATTAGAGCTGTACTTTTTGTTCTCTTCACCTTCTGAGAGACGGCTGAAACGACGTTAGAATAAATGGGGTTTTGGTATATCTTTGCTACCTAGCCGGATCTATTTACCTAAACAAAAAATACCATCGACGAATACGCCATCATATTCCCAGCTGTTACTATACAGTCACATTTCCATCATTGTAGATAGTCTTCAAAATGTAACAAATAGAAAATCAATAGGCTTTTCCGATGATACCATTACCATTAAACATCCTCTATATCTTGAAAAGGGATTGAAGAAAGAAAGTACCCATGTACATTTCGGTACATTTTCGTTTGTATTGTGCAATTTAGTTTCAATTTACCTAAGAAAATCTAGAGACAAATATCAAAAGAATACGTTTTAGCGCCAAGAAACTATGCCAAAAAGAAAGGTAGATAAAGCCATGTAATTTAATCCACTTGATATCATTGTGATTTATTGATTTGTTTAAGTATCGCAGTACTCAATATGATTAAATTGATCCTTTCACAATCTCGTATTTAACCTCTTTACGATAAAACCCGTTCCCTGATGTTACATTTTTCTCGATTGAAAAAAAACAAAGTCTTTTGCTGTTGCGATCGTATAATTTTGTTTTCTTTTTAATTGGAAATCAAAACGATTTATTTTAAAAGTTTTAAAACTGTAACTGTATTATTTGAAAAATATATTAAAATTTAACTAGCTAGTTTCATTGAGGCAGGTCGGTTTTGTGGTTTTGAAAACAATCCTCCAGCACGAGGGTCTTTATTTTTTTTACTTTCTATCAACATAAAAATAGGGGTTAAATCTATCAAAAGCTCGAAGTCAAATGATTCCTAAATAATATGCTTTTTATATCACAATTGCAGTTATTAGAATTGTATAACCATTTGTTAGACCTCAGTATTTCTAATCTGTTTCCCCTCTTTTTAATTGTGATCTTTATATACGAGTTTAGTACATTTAACAACACATACATGGTTCCAAAATTAAACATTCCGACTCAAAATTAATACCGGGTATCTTATTATAATACATATACATGTATCTACTTTTAGTGTAAATTACAGGTTTTTTTCGGCATAATTATTCTATTCTAACAGTTTGAGCTTGCGTCGATATCATGGATCAACTGTAGACCAAAAGATCACTCTTAGATGTGTCAATCATTAGAAGGGTTGATATTTGAAGATTTGTCCTCATCCTAATCCTGCAAGGTGCGAGACACCTACCATTTACAGATTGAGAAAATGTCCGCCTTGTGTCCGTAATGGCGATTTACAGCACTGAACCATATATAAATACCTCGGTATAGTACAAAAGCAGTTCTTGTTTAAAGTACATTGTTGGAAAGGAAGCTAGACATCACAAACAATCGGATTACGAGGAAAACGATAGCAAATCTTATGCGGGTTCCTTAACACATTCTCGAGATTTCTGTGTCACGCAACGTCACCTTTATGGGAAGAAACTAAATCCAATTGTGAGTAACACGGGCTTAACCTTGTCTATAGAAGAGGTACACGTTCTATATTTAGATGTGTTTATGCGATTATTATCACTTGTGCTTGATGCGTTTTTCTTTTAATGAAATGTATTATCCTATTTATCTGTGATGTAGATGCAATAAGGATAGAAACAACAGTTTCCAAACATAATTTCTTTCTAATAGAAATCTCAGTATAATTTTCAGTAACATGATATGTTTTATTTATACAATGGTTAAGGTAAAATTGAAAATGAATTCAATAGTATTAGCACGTAAATACAAGATTGAAACTTGAAATCGATTGACAATAATAACGTTACCAGGTGCAGACACCAAAACAATAGGAAAGACAACATGAACCCTTTAATAAAACTGAAGTGAAACTACATGAGATCTTCTGTCAGCTCCAGGAATATATGTAGGACACCAGCAACTGTTTGATAAATAACCCCTATGCTATTTGTCATAATTGTTTCGAGCACTTTTTTCACACCACCTTCCAACAGTAATCTTGACATTTAAACTCTATTTTACTGAAATCCATCTACACCTACAATGCATTTAAACCCACGTTGGTGAGGTGTCAGAAAACATTTAAGTACAATAGGGAAATGTTCACACTCTTCCATCCTGTCTCCTGTAAATGCTGACTTACAACCAAACATCCTTGTTTTCGTCCACCGCCACCATATCATGCTGACCTTACTATCATGTAGGCATGTTTAACGTGTTTTACTTGTAACAATCGATATCATAGCATGGCACACTACATATAACAAAGTTCAGTTCGATACTGTTACATAAATGTCTGAGCGCACGAGAATAAACAATTCCCAAGTCGCTCATGCAAAGCAGGGGAGCATGGTCACATGGTGTTGTATAATCTTAATGTGTTCTGTATCAACAAAGAGAGGCACTCGAGTATTTCAATTAAATGGAAGGGAAGTGTTTCCGATACCTTAACTTTTACTGCAAAGACAAATGTTAACTGGCAAATACAGCAAATATAGCAAAAAAAAACATTAAGAGAATACTTAAGTAAATACAAAACCGTAATTCAAGCTCAATGTTGATAAAACTAGGGCAAAATATGAACAAAGTTCGTGCAGAATGACGTTTAATATTATATCAAAATGAAAAATGGTCACGATTCAGATTCGCATAGCAGGTGCGTTGACAAAGAAATCTTCTTCTCCTTGTATTTTTAATAGGCTCCATATATATAAAGGATCTTTAATGAGTTTTCGTTTCATGTGAGATTTTATGAAATGAGTTTTTTGGAGTATTTATTATTTCGAGCCTTGGCGAGCAAAAATTAAAACTCCGAGACGTGTTTCATAAAAGCTCATATGAACTCAAAACAAATTTAAGATACTTTTATCACATAGCTCAGAAAACTTAAAAATCTAAAGCCAAAATGTAGAGGGCTTAATCAAACGGAGAAAGCCATTTTGTTGCGCCATTCACAATTTATGACGTCACGTCATTGTCCATATTTTGACGCCACAATCGATTTCTGACTGGCACAGTCGATGAAAAACGCTCCAGGGTATATTACACTAGTGACATATGTTACACGGGCGAACAGGCTGGATAACAGGCCGATTATGTGATAAAAAAAAAAAATAATCTGCATTTGCCTTAGTTCTTCCGATTCTGAGTTTGAAATACGGTTTTGTTCACACTTCGACATGATATTGTATTTTTTCTGGTTTTGGTTGTTTGTTTTTTTACACATGTATTGCTGATTGCTGGTTATTCTAACAAATGAGAGCCATGTGGATGTAATATCGATGAATCCGGGAATTTGTCAAGAGCAGGATACAGTCATTCAAGTGTAATGTCTCTGTTCACTTCCCAAAGGAGGTACATGTATGAGCATTGTAAGTGTATCGACATTACAACAGTTCAGCCAAATTGTAAGTTACGTTTAAACACTTTGTGGGAACCAGATAGGAACCATTTGGTGTCATCCATGGTCGAAACACACTATATTGGCTCTCAAGTTGCTGCTTCTAATTAAAGTGTTCCAGATGACGTTTGGAAACTAAATTTGGAGACTTAAAAACAAAATCAACTTTAAAAACCCGTTCGACGATCCAGTAGATTAATGATGAATAAGCCAACAAGAAGATAAATGATTTTGACACCAGTCTAATGTTATCCTACCGTACTTAGGTACGAACATACACCTATCATTTCTTACATTATTCTAAAGTTTTGCCTCTCAGGATTTAAACTGCAAGCATAGGCTTCAACAGCCGAATTTAGACGACCCAATAATAAGTGTGATTGTGCATGCTGATGTTATTCTTCTCAATACTATTTTTGATTCATTGAAACACGTAATAAATGGCGATCTGAATAGCTTCCATAATGCAAAGTCACGAGAGCCTTTCACGAAGTACTGAGCGATTCTTACAATCAATCGGGATGTTAATTTGGAGGTAATACAATGTGCTTTGAAAGGCTTCACCGGACAATAAGCAAACCAAAACAATGTGTCATTAGGTTTCACTTTCAGACCGTGTTAAATCTGTCAACTCCACCATTCAAATAAAAATAGCAGCATGTAATCAAAATAAATATTAAAAACAAGACACAAGTCTGTATTTCTTGACTCTGATGTTCAAACCACACCAGATATAAATAATGATGCTACAAATAGGTTTAGAAAAGGTGACTTTTTATTTTGTTACTATTCTGTGAAAAAATAATCAAAATTGTAGACATTTTGAGGACTAAGAACCATATTCTCCTTGAATAATATGGTGGCGTCAGTGAGTTATTGACGAGAATCTTTTGCATGTGTGTATTAGCCATTTTGATTTGATAGACGTATTTATGTGCATAAAAGCGTATGATAGACTCTTTTCTTCGCGTGCACTACCTATTACTAGGGACATAAACACATATGATAAGTTCGGGATACCGAAATGTGACGGAGATATCTGGTGTAACCGACCAGAGAAGATCGCTTTCCGTTGGATTTTTCTATGTTTGTATTACTACGTATTTGTATTACTATGTATTTTTAGTACTATTTATATGTATAACTATGTATTAATATGTATTACTATGTATTTGAATTACTATGTATTAATATGTATTATTATGTATTTGAATTACTATGTATTTGTAGTACTATGTATAAGTATTACTATGTATATGTATTAATATATCCATGTATTTGTATTACTATGTATTTGTATTACTATGTATATGTATTATTATGTATTTGTATTACTATGTATTTGTATAACTATGTATATGTATTATTATGTATTTGTATTACTATGTATTTGTATTACTATGTAAAATGTATATGTATGTGTTTGTCTATGAATAGAAAAAGGGAGAGAGAAAAACAGAGAGAACCAATAAAATTAAACGTTCAACTGTATAGATACCTTTGCGTTGAAACACAAATGATATGTATCAATGTACGCCTATATAACGCAGTCGTTCCTTTTTCTCCGTAAGGCAGTTACTGATACTGTAGGTGTATTTTAGACATAGAATGTCTCTAAGCCGTGACGATTCTTCCTGTGTGGCAGACAAGGGAGAAACATGTTATATAAAGACCTCGGGCTTCCAGATACTAACGTTAATACGTAGTTTGTGTTTGATCACAACAATAGCGTGGGACTTCAATAGAACCCGTGAGTCACATAGCATTCCATATAAATCTTGAAAATGTATTTTAAGTATTCTTTTTATCTGCATTTCGCCTTTTTAAAATTTTCATCAAAGACAGAGTTGGCATTTCAGAAACCCATTGGCTACAGGTTGTTTGACATAATTTGATTTTGGAAAATTTAATGGATGGAAAAAATCATTACCGATCAATGGGTTTATATGTTACAAATACGGGTCTGCCTAATGTCTTTATATAATGTAATTATATAACATTTAATTATCATAGGAAGGACAGATGTACGAGCAAAGAGCAACAATAAACAACAATACGAACAATTTTACACGTTAAATTAATTGCAGCATAATAACATTTGACAATACAGGTTTAGAATCAATAAGATAGTATGAAAGTCCTTGTCAAGGTATCGCATACACACAGGGACCTACACACAGGGGCATGCATACAGGGACCTACACACAGGGACCTACACACAGGGGCCTACACACAGGGGCATGCATACATGGACCTACACATAGGGGCATGCATACATGGACCAATACATAGGGGCATACACACAGGGACCTACACACAGGGGCATACATACAGGGACCTACACACAGGGACCTACACACAGGGGCCTACACACATGGACCTACACACAGGGGCATGCATACATGGACCTACACATAGGGGCATGCATACATGGACCAACACACAGGGCCTACACACAGGGCTCGACATACAGGGGCCTACACACAGGAACCTACACACAGGGACCTACACACAGGGGCATGCATACATGGACCTACACATAGGGGCATGCATACATGGACCAACACACAGGGCCTACACACAGGGATCGACATACAGGGGCCTACACACAGGAACCTACACACAGGGACCTACACACAAGGGGCATGCTTACAGGGACATTCACACAAGCACATGCAAAATTATTGTGATGATAGCACTCACACACAAAATTAATAAATAAAGAAGCATCACGTTTCCAATCAAAATAAGTTTATCGTTATTCACTTTTTATTTATCAAAGCAGTGTATCGTGGGGTTTTTTCTTTGATGGATTTCTTTAAACTGTATACAACCATCTAAAACCTAGTGTCACAGCCGTATATATATAGTTTACAAAAGTAAACTACTTTTCTCTTCAGTGTTGCCCATGTGTTACCGCATTAGTATGCTTTCCAGCCTTACAAGAGCTTGTGACATTTATCATTTCAGCAATGTATGATGAATGTGTCGCACAGTGTCAGGACAATGTGTTAGATTCTTGGTAACCAATACATTCTTATTCATTTGACAGGAGACACAATGGCGGATGTTAGATATGGTGCAGGTATTGCTTACCTTTCCGGGACACATACATTTGTAGTTCCGGCTAGCCCTTATAGATCATTTTGACTTGACATCTTCTCTATATTCTAGTGTCAGCTTGTTTCCTGTTGTAAACGTTTCTAAAGACATTGTGTTCATAATGTCCTCGTGTGTCACTACAAAACTGTAGCAGATACAACTCCCTGTTTGTCAACTCTGTGGTATATTCCGTCATTGTGTTGATGTTGACGCTGTGATACATATTGTCTTGGTGTTTTTCACTTTGTGTTGACGCTGTGATATGTTTTGTTTTTGGGTGTTGTCGTTATGATATATTTTGTTTTTGGATGTTGACGCTGTGATATTTTTTTGTTTTTGGGTGTTGACTTTATGAGATATTTTGTTTTTGGGTGTTGACGTTATGATATATTTTGTTTTTGGGTGTTGACTTAATGAGATATTTTGTTTTTGGATGTTGACGCTGATATATTTTTGTTTTTGGGTGTTGACGCTGTGAGATATTTTGTTTTCGGGTGTTGACGCTGTGAGATATTTTGTTTTTGGGTGTTTACGCTGTGATTTATTTTGTTTTTGGATGTTGACGTTATGATATGTTTTGTTTTTGGGTGTTGACGCTGTGATATTTTTTGTTTTTGGGTGTTGACGCTGTGATATATTTTGTTTTTGGGTGTTGACGTTATGATATATTTTGTTTTTGGGTGTTGACGCTCTGATATATTTTGTTTTTGGGTGTTGACGTTATGATATATTTTGCTTTTTGGTGTTGACGTTATGAGATATTTTGTTTTTGGGTGTTGACGCTGTGATATATTTTGTTTTTGGGTGTTGACGCTGTGAGATATTTTGTTTTTGGGTGTTGACGCTGTGATATATATTGTTCTTGCGTCTTGACGCTGTGGTACAGTTGTGTGACTGCACAACGCACCAAAAATAGCGCGAGCACACCGTACATACATTGTTCACACATGTACACGTCCGCGCATCGTCCACAAATACTGCGCACAACTGTACGATTAGGTACAATTTGTTGATCAATATTACGAAATGAAATAAATACGGAAGGCTCGTATGCAATAATGTACACTTTATATATTACTGTGTTTTCTTATCACAATAATTAAGATTATGTACAAGTTAACAGGTCGTGTTACACAGTATTACGGTGACCGTTAGACTGTCAATTAATGATACTGTTGAAGGCGAATGTAACGGTAAGGTCAGTCCGAAATATATATGGAATGATGAATATAAACATCAATTCAGAGAGTCATTAAATAAAAATTCTGACAAGCTTAAGGAACATGTCCAGATTAGTGGGCAATTAAATCAGGGATCCATCGACTCCAGTGTTAAGAAGTTCACTAAGGTAATACAAGAATCAATGGAACCTTTCTTTCGTAAAACTGTACATGATAAGTGTGCTAAGAAAACCCATGTTGAAAATGTTAGATGTTTGACTGTAGAGACTAGGGATGACAAGCCCTGGTTTAATGATGAAGTTAAATGTCTACATAGAACATATTTATCTGAATTAAGAGTATTTAATAGTTATGCAAATCCAACAAATCACGCAATACTCATGACAAAGAAAAAACAATATAAAATTTTGGAATCTAAATTGAAGAAGCAATATTTTAGCTAAGAGGGTGACATGATGGAGTATTTGAGGAAACATAATCCTAGATATTTTTATAAAAAGTTTGCAAAGAAAAAATCAAATCCACCTAAAGTTTCAATGGACCAATTATTTGAGCATTGTAAAAATGTAGCAAATTCTGGAGTTGACTTTGGACATAACGAAATTATAAATGATGAGAGTGATGATAATGTAATGTTTGATGAGTTAGATACTCCTATTTCGTTTAGAGACATTAGAACGGCGATCAATAATCTGAAACGAAATAAATCGCATGGTCCAGATGGTCTGTTGAATGAATGTTTTATTGAATGTAAACAGTTGTTGTTACCTTTTTTACAATTATTATTTAACAATATTTTTAAATCTGGATGTTTTCCAGTTGACTGGTCCGAAGCAATCATTGTACATGTACCTGTGCATAAAAAGGGCGCTTTAATGGCAAATGTTCGAACCTTTTTTTTAATAATGTTGGATTGATGCAAGGGGAAATTTTGTCCCCGTTACTTTTTTCTTTGTTTTTAAATGACTTTGAAAAGAGTTTTATAGAAAATGGAGCATCCCATTATGATTTTGGGGAATTGAGTTTATTTCTTCTTCTATATGCAGATGATTTAGTTTTATTTTCTGAGTCAATCGAAGGTTTACAAAGCCTCTTGAACAATCTAAGTGAGTATTCGAATAAGTGGAAATTAACAGTTGATACCGATAAAACCAAAATTATGGTTTTCAGAAATAGTGGAATTATTAGAGAATCAGAAAGCTGGGTGTATAACGGCAACAAAATGTCAATTTTGGATCAATTCTGTTATCTGGGGGTTCTGTTTAGATTTAATAACAAATTCAGTTTTATGGTTAAACATGTAGCAGAGCAAGGTCGCAAAGCGCTTTTTGCCTTACGATCTAAATGTGAACACATTCATTTAAACATCAAAACTATGCTACACCTCTTTGACACATATGTGAGTAGTGTATTATATTATGGCTGTGAAATATCGGGTAGTTATAAAGGAGTTGAAATAGAAAGGGTTCATTTGGAATTTTGTAGAAACATACTGTGTGTTAAAAAATCTACGTCCAATGCTATGGTATATTTTGAGCTTGGACGACTTCCTCTGGCAAACAATCAGATGCTTCGAATGTTTAAATATTAGTTTAAGTTGTTAAATTGTGAAAATTGTATTCTAAAAGAAGCATATCAGTTTTTATTGAAAGAAACTTGGAGGGAAAACCCGAAACGAAATTGGTTATTATTTATAAAGCATAAATTATTTGAACTAGGGTTTGGATATATATGGTTAAGACAGGCAGCTACCGACATCTGTCTGCTACCTATTATTAAACAGCGCATAGATGATCAGGCAAAACAAACTTTATTCAACTCGTTGGCCATCTCAAGTAAATGTGATCTCTATAGATACATGGTAGATACCGTGATGTTGCAATATTTTTAACAAAGTTTATACCAAAACAACGTCGAATTATGATTACCAAATTACGTATGTCAGCTCACAATCTTGCAATAAAAACGGGAAGATACAGGAATGTTGCAAGGAATAATAGATATTGCAGCAACTGTGACCTAATAGAGAAAGAAGATGAATTTCATTTTCTATATACAATGTACCTGCCCACGTCATCTAGTTCTAAGGAGAAAATATATTAAAAATTATTTCTGGCAAAAACCATCTGTATTCAAACTTATCGAATTAGTAAATGCACACAATGTAAAAGAACCGAATTTGATACGTAGATTTATTATTGAAGCTAACAAACGAAGGATTGTTTAACTTATAAATTTGTTTTACCTAATTTTGTATTACTCAATCGTATCATGTCCATGTTTTGTTCGAACAATCTTTCATGTTTAAGATGGTAAATGATCAATGTTGTTGTCTTTTTTGTTGATGATTATGATGATGATGCTGATTTCAATAATATCGTTGATTTGTGAAAAATGTTTTATGAAATTCATGTTAAAATGGTAATTATTTCATATTGTTGTACTTTGACGATGGTGAAGATGATGATGATGATGATGATGATGATGATGATGATGATGATGATGATGATGATGAGGATGATGATGTAGTATTTGATGTTGAATTAAAGAGATGATTATTTCATGATGATGAGTTGTAAGACGACGACGACGACGACGACGACGACGACGACGATGATGATGATGATGATGATGATGATGATGATGATGATGATGATGATGATGATGATGATGATGATGATGATGATGATGATGATGATTCATGATTTCGATGTTGTTGTTGCTGCTGATTTTGTGATAAATGTGCCAGCAATATGTAATTATATGTTGTACTTATATGAAATTATTTGTTGAAAAATAAATTGAACTGAATTGAATTGACTGTCAAGAATGGGTTTGACTCATAGGTAACAGAACAGGTAAATAACATTTTTATGAGTGACCGGAGTTTTACCTGGCCTGTGCCGGGCACATATAGCTGATGTGTGATACCGTAAGACCGTTATGAAAACACAACTGGCCAATTAGTATTTGTTATTTGCATTCAGTTTGGCTTATAGATCCCATTCACCTGGATTTTCACACCCCGTTGAGTTACGTATTGTATTGTTTAATCAACTTGAAGCCTTACGGCTCATAAGCATACATAGCAACGTATAATTGATACATCAGTGATATGAAATACCAAATAATTATAATCATGAATGAAGCATTATCTTGTACATCGCATGTTTAAATGGACAGTATAATTCTTTAAATTATTATAAAGTACAAGATAAATAAATTATCGGAAGATGGACAGCTCTTATAAAATTACCTCACCTAAGTGTACTGTGGCTATCGGAAAACAGATGAGGTGACAACATTTTCTTAACAACCGGGGCTCAACAAAGAGTATGTTAATTATAAAAACAAAAAACAGGCATACAATTTGTATACAGTGATGTAGTGATCAGGGGATGGACAAAACAATATGTGTTAACCTGGAAATAAACAAGTACTCAAATGTTAGTGTGATAAAAAACACAATAACCTAAGGTTGGAATCTAGACCGTTCTAACCAACTTGATTGAAAATATTTTCCTAAATTACACAGCTCTTTCCTGTTATGTACAGCTAGTAGCTGGACAAGTTTATATGAAGATGGGCGGCTCCAGTTATACTTTTTAATGAACTTTTTACGAATATCAACATAGAGTGGACAAATCAGAACAAAATGGAACTCGTCCTCTACCTGGTTTTGATTACAATAACGGCATAACCTATATATATATATATATCCCTCGGAATATTACGATACCGACCTTCTTCTACATATAACTGATGCGATGAAAGTCGTACTTTCGAAATAAGTTTAAGATACGCATCTGGAATAGACTTTGTTAGATAAAATTGTAACGTAAAGTTATCTATCAGGAATTTATACAAATAACATTTGGATGATCTTTCAGCAAATTCATTCTTGTTTGAATAAAAAACATCTGTCAAACGCTGCTTGAAACAATGTAAAAAAAAACTTTCATTATCAACATAATGAGTTAACCAGACATTACCAAAACCAGAAGACAATAATAATTTTCTAACTTGACAGCGCCAATTACAGTTTCTGTGATTACATTCATCCATATCTTCATAAACTGACTTAAGAACACAATTGTCGCATTTAATTAGTTTCAACCAATATTTGATTATTCGACACTTCCTGATGATATGCAAAGGCAGACGTCCTAATTCCGAATATACCATAAAAGATAGCGTACTGTTTTTTCATTCAGAATTCTTTTTAAAAAATCAACATGCACTTTTTCTACTTTGTCCGCAATATTGAAACCCTATGTTTCGCACCGTAATTAAGAGTGGAGGAAACATAGACATCAAAAACATTAAGTTTGGATTCTACATTGAGGGACAAATTGTTACAAATTCTTAACGCATTATATATACATTTGCGACCTTGTTCAGCAATAGTAACTTGAGTTTTTGTAAACTTACCATTAAAGCTGAGCAGTACACCAAGGTAATTAAATCTATCAACATTTTATTTCATTGCCATTAAAGTAAAAAAAATCGCCAGCTCGTAATCTTCCGCCACGAAATACAACAATTTTTGTTTTTTTTTCATATTGACTGTCAATTGCCATTTGTCGCTATGTTGTTTTAAGGAGTCTAACATTTTCTGTAAGCCAGAGACAGATTCTGAGAAAAGGACAGTATCATCTGCATTCATAAGAAGAAGCAGAGAAATATCTCTTAAGAATAAAGCGTCACGGGAAGTATTAATAAGTTCATTTTCAAAATCATTCACATACATGGAGTAAAGGTAGGGAGATAACCCCTCCCCTTGCATCAAGCCTCGTGAGCACGAAAAAAATCCAGACAATTCAGACTTATATCTCACACAGGACTTTAAACCTTCATATAAAGATTTCAAAATATTTAATAATTTTCCTCTGATTCCATTATGAAAAAGTTTCAAAAATAATTTATTTCTATTCACACTATCGAAGGCCTTACGATAGTCAAAAAAACAGCAGTAAAGCTTACGATTTTTAGAAAGCATTTTTGTTAATTATACCATTAAAGTGCGGGGACAAATACGGTCAAGGTTCATGTACAAAGTGGATGCATGGTATGTTTACCTGTGTACGGAAACTGTGCTATAATTTTAAATGTCGATTAAGGTCGTTCAAAAAACACCGAAAACACCATTTCTAAATTCAGGAAAGTAAAGAGAGAAAATTTAAAGATAAGCTTATAGATGCAGCTAGTATATATATAGCACATACTTAAAAATCAAGTTTATATGTTTAAACACGAAACCGTATATATATTGTTAAGGCATTCCTCAATTTACACCAACCACGATTGTTTTCGCACATCGTTCGTCCATCGTGTGCACAAATGTGCGCAAGCAATGATCGTCCAATTTTTCATCGTTCGCACATCGTGCACACATCGTTCACACACCATGCACACACCGTGCGCCCTCTGCACATCGTGTAACTTTGTGCGATCCCACAACTGTATAAGTTCTTGTACTGTTCAAAAACTGTGGTATTTCTTTTGTTCGTGCGTGTTGACAATGCAATACATTTTGTTCTAGCTTGTTGGCGCTGTGGTATCGTTTTTTCTTGCAAATTAAGAGACATACACAAAAATATGTTTACCCCATTTTAGGACTCGCTCAACTTCATGTAAATGCACTACTATGTACTATTTTGAGCTGCCAAGAGTTGTACTTCCTGGCTAACGCAATTCAGTGGAATCATGTTTGCCAAGGCCTGAATAAAATATATAAAGGAAGCCGATGACCTTACTTGGAATCTACACTCTGGATACCTATGCTGTTACTGGTATTATATTACTTTCTACATTCATTGAATAAATATGTACTTCTGTCAAGATTTTTTTTTGTATGAGGTTCTTGCTGATTGGTTGGCTTAGTAGGTAAAATCCGTAATATGTAACTGAATATTTTTTTTCATTTTTTAAATGCAAAATGGAGATGTGGGTAAAAAAGTATCAATTTTACCTATAAAACTTAAACAGAAAAAACTGTGCCATATTTTTAATACAAAACAACAGGATCCGAACTCAAAGCTACACAAAAAGGCAACGACCGGTAGACTCCTAGGTCGTGTTTGAGTCAGAATTAACGTTGTTGAAACGTTCGTTATGCGACACATATCGTAGGGTTTAGGAGTCATTCTGTAGAAACAGGTTCAAAGAGCATATTTTATATTTTTGGGATAATATATTGGTTTATGGGACAGATAGTAAAATCTTGTTATTGCAGGAACAATTACTATAGGTAAACTAATTGGGTATTAAATAGTGTTAAATTTAAATAAACGCTCCTTATTCTCACATCATGTTCTTGTTTGTCAACCAACAGAAATATAACCAGAAGATGGATTGTTTGATTCTCTAAACTTACAGCGCAATAAACTAATGCAGGAACAAATCACTGTTTATAGACTATTCAGCCTTGATCGTAAATGGCACATCACCGTTGGATAAAACAATGACCCATATATAGGTACGACAATGGAACATTTTACTGCCTGCACGATAGTTAAGTCATCGAAACAACTATCGAACACTGTGTAGATGAGTAGGCCCAATATCTCGATCATAGACACTTCCATGAAACACTGTGTTGCTGTGTAGGACCCCATACCTCTATCATAGACACGACTATTGAACACTGTGCTGTTATGTAACCCCATACCTCTATCACAGACACCACTTTGGAACACTGTGTTGTTATGTAGGCCCCATACCTCTATCGCAGACACGACCCTAGAACACTGTGTTGTTGTGTAGACCCATACCTCTATCACAGACACGACTATATACCTCTATCATAGACACGACTATTGAACACTGAGCTGTTATGTAACCCCATACCTCTATCACAGACCCCACTTTGGAACACTGTGTTGTTGTCTAGACCCCATACCTCTATCGCAGACACGACCCTGGAACACTGTGTTGTTGTGTTGACCCCATACCTCTATCACAGACACGAGTGTTTTACACTGTGTTGTTATGTAGACCCCATACCTCTACATACCTCTATCATAGACACGACTATTGAACACTGTGTTGTGTAGACCCATACCTCTATCACAGACACGACTATGGAACACTGTGTTGTTATAGAGACACAATACCATGTCATGGACACGACTTTGGAACACTGTGTTGTTATGTAGACACAATACCCTGTCATAGACACGACTCCCATACCTCTATCGCAAACACGACCCAGGAACACTGTGGGGGTGTGTAGACCCCATACCTCTATCACAGAAACGACTATTGAACACTTTGTTGTTGTGTAGACCCCATACCTCAATCACAGACACGACTATCGAACACTGTGTTGTTGTGTAGACCCATACCTCTATCACAGACACGACCATTGAACACTGTGTTGTTGTGTAGACACCATATCTCTATCACAGACACCACTTTGGAACACTGCGTTGTTGTGTAGACCCCATACCTCTATCATTGACACGACTATTGAACACTGTGTTGATGTGGAGACCCCATACCTCTATCACAGACACCACTTTGGAACACTGTGTTGTTATGTAGGCCCCATACCTCTATCGCAGACACGACCCTAGAACACTGTGTTGTTGTGTAGACCCATACCTCTATCACAGACACGACTATGGAACACTGTGTTGTTGTGTAGACCTCATCCCTCTATCACAGGCAAGACTATTGAACACTGTGTTGTTGTGTTGACCCCATACCTCTATCACAGACACCACGTTGGAACACTGTGTTGTTGTGTAGACCTCATACCTCTAGCACAGACACGACTATTGAACACTGTGTTGTGTAGACCCATACCTCTATCACAGACACGACCATTGAACACTGTGTTGTTGTGTAGACCACATACCTCTATCACAGACACGACTATTGGACACTGTGTTGTTATGTTGACCCCAGACCTCTATTCCAGACACGAGTATTGAACACTGTGTTGTTATGTAACCCCATACCTGTATCACAGACACGACTATTGAACACTGTGTTGATGTGGAGACCCCATACCTCTATCACAGACACGACTATGGAACACTGTGTTGTTATGTAGACCCGATACCTCTATCACAGACACGTCTATTGAACACTGTTTACCATACCTCTATCACAGACACGACTATGGAACACTGTGTTGTTATGTAGACCCGATACCTCTATCACAGACACGTCTATTGAACACTGTTTACCATACCTCTATCACAGACACGACTATGGAACACTGTGTTGTTGTGTAGACCCCATACCTCTATCGCAAACACGACCCAGGAACACTGTGTTGTTGTGTAGACCCCATACCTCTATCACAGACACAACACTGTGTTGTTATGTAACCCCATACCTCTATCACAGACACGACTATTGTACACTGTGTTGTTATGTTGACCCCATACAACGACTATTGAACACTTTGTTGTTGTGTAGACCCCATACCTACCCCATACCTCAATCACAGACACGACTATCGAACACTGTGTTGTTGTGTAGACCCCATACCTCTATCACAGAAACGACTATTGAACACTTTGTTGTTGTGTAGACCCCATACCTCAATCACAGACACGTCTATCGAACACTGTGTTGTTGTGTAGACACCAGACCTCTATCATAGAAACGACTATGGAACACTGTGTTGTTATAGAGACACAATTCCCTGTCATGGACACGACTTTTGAACACTGGGTTGTTATGTAGACCCCATACCTCTACCCATACCTCAATCACAGACACGACTATTGAACACTTTGTTGTTGTGTAGACCCCATACCTCTATCATAGACACGACTATGGAACACTGTGTTGTTATAGAGACACAATACCCTGTCATGGACACGACTTTTGAACACTGTGTTGTTATGTAGACCCCATACCTCTCTCACAGACACGACTATGGAACACTGTGTTGTTGTGGAGACCCCATACCTCTATCACAGACACCACTTTGGAACACTGTGTTGTTGTGTAGGCCCCATACCTCTATCACAGACACGACTATCATACCTCTATCACAGACACCACTTTGGAACACTGTGTTGTTGTGTAGACACCATACCTCTATCATAGCCACGACTATTGAACACTGTGTTGTTCTGTAGACCCCATCCCTCTATCACAGACACGACTATTGAACACTGTTTTGTTATGTAGACCCCATCCCTCTATCATAGACACGACTATGGACCACTGTGTTGTTGTGTAGCCCCCATTCCTCTATCACAGACACGACTATGGAACACTGTGTTGTTATGTAGACACAATCCCCTGTCATAGACATGACTATTGAACACTGTGTTGTTGTGTTGACCCCATACCTCTATCATAGACACTACTATTGAACACTGTGTTGTTGTGTTGACCCCATACCTCTATCATAGACACCTCTATCACAGACACCACTTTGGAACACTGTGTTGTTGTGTAGACACCATACCTCTATCATAGAAACGACTATGGAACACTGTGTTGTTGTGTAGGCCCCATCCCTCTATCATAGACACGACTATTGAACACTGTGCTGTTATGTAACCCCATACCTCTATCACAGACACGACTATTGAACACTGTGTTGTTGTGGTGACCCCATACCTCTATCATAGACACTACTATTGAACACTGTGTTGTTGTGTAGGCCCCATGCCTCTATCACAGACACGACTATGGAACACTGTGTTGTTATGTAGACACCATACCTCTATCACAGACACCACTTTGGAACACTGTGTTGTTGTGTAGACACCATACCTCTATCACAGACACCACTTTGGAACACTGTGTTGTTGTGTAGGCCCCATACCTCTATCACAGACACGACTAGTGATCACTGTGTTGTTGTGTTGACCCCATACCTCTATCATAGACACGTCTATGGAACACTGTGTTGTTCTGTAGACCCCATCCCTCTATCACAGACACGACTATGGAACACTGTGTTGTTATGTAGACACAATACCCTGTCATAGACATGACTATTGAACACTGTGTTGTTATGTAGACCCGATACCTCTATCACAGACACGTCTATTGAACACTGTTTTGTTATGTAGACCCCATACCTCTATCATAGACACGACTATGGAACTGTTGTGTAGACCCCATACCTCTATCACAGACACCACTTTGGAACACTGTGTTGTTGTGTAGACACCATACCTCCCATACCTCTATCACAGTCACGACTATTGAACACTGTGTCCACGACTATTGAACACTGTGTTGTTATGTAAACCCCATACCTCTATCATAGACACGACTATTGAACACTGTGTTGTTACTGTGTTGTTGTTTAGACACCATACCTCTATCATAGCCACGCCTATTGAACACTGTGTTGTTGTGTAGACCCCATCCCTCTATCATAGACACGACTATGGAACACTGTGTTGTTATGTAGACCCCATACCTCTATCACAGTCACGACTATTGAACACTGTGTTGTTGTTTAGACACCATACCTCTATCATAGACACGACTATTGAACACTGTGTTGTTGTGTAAACCCCATACCTCTATCATAGACACGACTATGGAACAACGTGTTGTTGTGTAGACACCATACCTCTATCATAGACACGACTATTTAACACTGTGTTGTTATGGAGACCCCATACCTCTATCAAAGACACGACTATTGAACCCTTTGTTGTTACAGAGACCCCATACCTCTATCACAGACACTACTATTGAACACTGTGTTGTTATGGAGACCCCATGCCTCTATCACAGACACCACTTTGGAACTCTGTGTTGTTGTGTAGACCCCATACCTCTATCGCAGACACGACCCTGTAACACTGTGTTGTTGTGTAGACCCCATACCTCCATCACAGACACGACTATTAAACACCGTGTTGTTGTGTAGACACCATACCTCTATCATAGACACGACTATGGAACACCAGTCACGACTATTGAACACTGTGTTGTTGTGTAGACACCATACCTCCCATACCTCTATCACAGTCACGACTATTGAACACTGTGTTGTTGTGTAGACACCATACCTCTATCGCAGACACGACTATTGAACACTGTGTTGTTATGTAGGCCCCATACCTCTATCATAGACACGACTATTGAACACCGTGTTGTTATGGAGACCCCATACCTCTATCAAAGACACGACTATTGAACACTTTGTTGTTACAGAGACCCCATACCTCTATCACAGACACGACTATTGAACACTGTGTTGTTATGGAGACCCCATACCTCTATCACAGACACCACTTTGGAACACTGTGTTGTTGTGTAGACCCCATACCTCTATCGCAGACACGACCCTGTAACACTGTGTTGTTGTGTAGACCCCATACCTCTATCACAGACACGACTATTGTACACTGTGTTGTTATGTAGACCCCATACCTCTATCACAGACACGACTATTGAACACTGTGTTGTTGTGTAGACCCCATACCTCTATCACAGACACGACTATTGAACACTGTGTTGTTGTGTAGACCCCATACCTCTATCACAGACACGACTATTGAACACTGTGTTGTTGTGTAGACCCCATACCTCTATCACAGACACGACTATTGAACACTGTGTTGTTGTGTAGACCCCATACCTCTATCACAGACACGACTATTGAACACTGTGTTGTTGTGTAGACCCCATACCTCTATCACAGACACGACTATTGAACACTGTGTTGTTGTGTAGACCCCATACCTCTATCACAGACACGACTATTGAACACTGTGTTGTTGTGTAGACCCCATACCTCTATCACAGACACGACTATTGAACACTGTGTTGTTGTGTAGACCCCATACCTCTATCACAGACACGACTATTGAACACTGTGTTGTTGTGTAGACCCCATACCTCTATCACAGACACGACTATTGAACACTGTGTTGTTGTGTAGACCCCATACCTCTATCACAGACACGACTATTGAACACTGTGTTGTTGTGTAGACCCCATACCTCTATCACAGACACGACTATTGAACACTGTGTTGTTGTGTAGACCCCATACCTCTATCACAGACACGACTATTGAACACTGTGTTGTTGTGTAGACCCCATACCTCTATCACAGACACGACTATTGAACACTGTGTTGTTGTGTAGACCCCATACCTCTATCACAGACACGACTATTGAACACTGTGTTGTTGTGTAGACCCCATACCTCTATCACAGACACGACTATTGAACACTGTGTTGTTGTGTAGACCCCATACCTCTATCACAGACACGACTATTGAACACTGTGTTGTTGTGTAGACCCCATACCTCTATCACAGACACGACTATTGAACACTGTGTTGTTGTGTAGACCCCATACCTCTATCACAGACACGACTATTGAACACTGTGTTGTTGTGTAGACCCCATACCTCTATCACAGACACGACTATTGAACACTGTGTTGTTGTGTAGACCCCATACCTCTATCACAGACACGACTATTGAACACTGTGTTGTTGTGTAGACCCCATACCTCTATCACAGACACGACTATTGAACACTGTGTTGTTGTGTAGACCCCATACCTCTATCACAGACACGACTATTGAACACTGTGTTGTTGTGTAGACCCCATACCTCTATCACAGACACGACTATTGAACACTGTGTTGTTGTGTAGACCCCATACCTCTATCACAGACACGACTATTGAACACTGTGTTGTTGTGTAGACCCCATACCTCTATCACAGACACGACTATTGAACACTGTGTTGTTGTGTAGACCCCATACCTCTATCACAGACACGACTATTGAACACTGTGTTGTTATGTAGACCCCATACCTCTATCACAGACACGACTATTGTACACTGTGTTGTTATGTAGACCCCATACCTCTATCATAGACACGTCTATTGAACACTGTTTTGTTATGTAGACCCCATACCTCTATCACAGACACGAATATTGAACACTGTGTTGTTATTTAAGCCCTATACCCCTATCACAGACACGATTATGTAATACTGAATGTTTATAAGGACCCGAAAGCTCTATCACAGACACGACTATCGAACACTGTGTTGTTGTGTAGACCTCATACCTCTATCACAGACACGATTATTGAACACTGTGTTGTTATTTAAGCCCTATACCCCTATCACAGACACGATTATTGAACACTGTGTTGTTATTTAACCCCATACCTCTATCACAGACATGACTATTGAACACTGTGTTGTTGTGTAGACCTCATACCTCTATCACAGACACGAATACTGAACACTGTGTTGTTATGTAGAGCCCATACCTCTATTCCAGACACGAGTATTGAACACTGTGTTGTTATTTAACCCCATACCTCTATCACAGACATGAGTATTGAACACTGTGTTGTTATTTAACCCCATACCTCTATCACAGACATGAGTATTGAACACTGTGTTGTTATGCAGACCCAATATATCTATCACAGACACGACTATTCAACACTGTGTTGTTATGTAGAGCCCATACCTCTATTCCAGACACGAGTATTGAACACTGTGTTGTTATGGAGACCCCATACCTCTATCACAGACATGAGTATTGAACACTGTGTTGTTATTTAAGCCCTATACCCCTATCACAGACACGATTATTGTAGACCCCATACCTCTATCATAGAAACGACTATTGAACACTGTGTTGTTATTTAACCCCATACCTCTATCACAGACATGACTATTGAACACTGTGTTGTTATTTAAGCCCTATACCCCTATCACAGACACGATTATTGTAGACCCCATACCTCTATCATAGAAACGACTATTGAACACTGTGTTCCATAGTCGTGTCTATGATAGAGGAATGGAGTCTACACAACAACACAGTGTTGTGTAGACCCCATACCTCTATCACAGACATGAGTATTGAACACTGTGTTGTTATTTAAGCCCTATACCCCTATCACAGACACGATTATGTAATACTGAATGTTTATAAGGACCCGAAAGCTCTATCACAGACACGACTATCGAACACTGTGTTGTTGTGTAGACCTCATACCTCTATCACAGACACGATTATTGTAGACCCCATACCTCTATCACAGACACGACTATTGAACACTGTGTTGTTATGTAGACCCCATAACTCTATCACAGACACGACTATTGAACACTGTGTTGTTATGTAAGCCCTATACCCCTATCACAGACACGATTATGTAATACTGTATGTTTATAAGGACCCGAAAGCTCTATCACACGATGAAAAACAAAATGCATTAGACGCAACTTGTAAAACGGTTCAATTAAGGAACCTTTTTAACCTAAATGCGTAAGTTGAATCCTAATCAACGTATTTACTGAATCGATCGTTCGCTATTACAATTTTAACTACCATCACTTTGCTCAAAGTTACATTTTGAAAGCTTTTCCATGTGAACCCTTGTTATTTGGCTAAATTAGACATGCTATATACCCTAAAGAATCCTAATGACTATATATTTACGCTTTAATGTTCCGTGTGTATCGTTTTGGGGGAATGGCATTTCTGCAAAATAGAATTAGACAGCTTTCTTTCGTAATTCTAATGATGATGACAGTAGACCTCTATTTCGGAACCCCTTCTATACGAGATTACAGGGAAATAAAGCGGTAAACAAGCGTCTCCGATTATACAACTACTATCGTAATCGGTAACATTATGGTAATTATCATTGCTTGTAGCTATTTGGTTACTGACGTGATTCATCATGGTGACCGATTCTGTATAACGTGACAGTTTATTTACCAACACATCGTGTGTCTCTATAGTAACCAACATAATGTGTAACACTATGGTTACCACTAGAACCTGCGACACTTTGGTAATCATTATAACCTGTGATACCATGGTAACCATTAAAAATGTAATACTATGGTAACCATTATAACCTGTGATACCATGGTAACCATTATAACCTGTGATACCATGGTAACCATTATAACATGTGATACTATGGTAACCATTATAACATGTGATACTATGGTAACCATTATAACATGTGATACTATGGTAACCATTATAACCTGTGATACTATGGTAACCATTATAACATGTGATACTATGGTAACCATTATAACCTGTAATACCATGTTAACCATTATAACCTGTGATACTATGGTAACCATTATAACCTGTGATACTATGGTAACCATTATAACCTTTGATACATTGGTATCCACTAGAACCCGCGATTCATTGGTATCCACTGTAATATCTAACAATACCGTCACTCTCATATCACGCGACAGGATGATACTGTAACCGACATAACATTTAAAAGTATGGTAATTGTCGGAATGTTTTACAAATTGTCGCCGCCATATCGGGTATTACTTTTGATACTCGCTGTAATGTTTGAAACTTTGGCAATCATATAACGTTTGACACTACGGTTACTGCCGTAACGTCTGTTACCATAGAAACTGACGTATTGTGTGACACTATGGATGCTGTCGTACCGTCTGTTACCATAGTAAATGACGTTTTGAGTGACGCTATGGCTACTATATGTGTTACTATGGTAACCTACATAACGTGTGACATTATTGTAACCATTCTAACATATTACACAGTGTAACCGTCTTAACTTTTTATTTTATAATAACTGTCTGATCATGTAACTCTTTAGCAACCGTCACAAAGTGCTATAGTATAACTGATAACACATGGGGAAACTGACGAGGACGGCGATAGGACATGGAAACAACAACAACTAATCAGACGCCATCTTTCACAAGTGATCTGATATTGCGTGGGAATTAAGATTACAACCATGTCAGTAATTGTTTGCGTATAGATACATGAGGAAAATTATGGGTATTAGCAGAATGGCCAGGGCAGTGAATAGTGCCCTAATCGGACGTGGAAAAGAATAGAGTTATCTGTCCGCCCACTTCAGTTTTCTCCGGGTACTTGAGTTTTCTCCCACTTCAAGACCCCTTTGCGCTTCCATCCAGGCCCACAAGAGTGATTGATATAAGTTGAAGCAAAACGTTTTATACCTTTTTTTCAATCAGATTATGATGGAAGCAAAATAGATTTCAGCCATCAAGTTTAAAACCATGACAAAGAAAATGTGCAAATCTTATATGAAATGAAATTACTAAATGTAGATCATTTCTACATCCAGAAACTCTTCAAACGTACAGGAAAACCCTGGTATGATAAATCAACAATAACATTTAAATTCCATAAGGAGATATTGACCTTTCAATAATGGGAAAAGGAAATTAAAGTCGTTATGTTCGCTAGAGAATTTAGTTGTAAGATGATCAAAATTGTCATACTGTAGACGATTACCGTCGCCTATTTCTGGGTGAAAGCAATGGGTGAAGCCTCAACAACCTTTGTAATATAGCAAACTAGCAAATTCCTGGAATTTATATCCCCCGCTTGCATGATACATTGTAGGTTAACAATATTGAGGTTAGGTTTAAACATGTGAGTATCGTGCTGTTGAGACATAATGTATAACTTTTAACTTGAAGAAAAACAAAAAGCCCTATAACTCATTGATTATCTGTAAATATGAACAAATCACATCGCATGGCAAACTTAGTATGAGTCGGATGTACATACGGAATTTGGTTGAACATCTGAGCAATATCTACAGCAATTGACACACGAAAACCAAAGGGTGCCCAAGATTGGTGGAAAGACGGAGGTACACAAACATTGTTATCAAGTTTGAAGGAATTTGGCTTATATTTGCTAGAGTTATTACCGGTAAGCAGAAACTGCAGATTATGATGTTTTTCGTTAATCAAGGGGCCATAACTGTGCCAAATGGGGTCCGCTGAAAGTGGTCATCGAACTTGGCCGAGCCCTTAAGGCATTTAACCCTTTGACCAAGTTTGAAGAAAATCGGTTCAACATTTGTTGTAGTTATTGCAAGGAAACGAAGCGTGATAGACAGACAGACAGACAAACCAAATTAATGTCCCCCGTTTCGGTGAAAGCGGGGAATGATAAAAAACGAAGGATGTTCAAAATGTCTACTGGAATAAATACCATAAACCAAACATATTCACAACTACTTTTTTGAAAACTCACTATTTTATTCAAGACAATCTGGATTTATGTCTAATCATTCCACTGTGCATCAGCTAATCGAAATCTATCATAACATATGTCTAAATCTTGAGGAAAAGAAACATACTTGTATTATCTTTTGTGAACTATCAAAGGCTTTTGATAGAGTTTGGCATAAGGGTCTGATTGAAAAGCTTAAATCTTATGGTATTACAGGAAATTTCTTGAAGTGGTTAATTAATTATCTACAGGCCCGACAACAAAAAGTTTTTATTCGTGAATCATTTTCTTAAAGCTCTGATGAACAATAACTATACCATGCATAACTATATTCTTTCCAATACTAGATCATCGTATATACCAGCAACTACACAAAAATGGAATAACTTATCAGAAATCACTAGAAATCAAACTACAGTTAGTAAATTCAAAACTGACATAACTCCGGAACATCATAAGCCACCGTGTTTCTTTAATTACGGACCCCGTCGCCTTAATATCTTACTAACTAAACTTAGACACAATTGTAGCCAACTGAATTATGATCTCTTTCGTGTGAACCTTGTAGAATCTCCTTTTTGTGCCTGTGGCCACCCCTGTGAAAACTCATACCATTATTTTTTCCAATGTCCAATGTACAGGAACATCAGACATGAAATGTGGTTTCAAAATATTCATACTTTGAATGAACCTTTTGTATCATTCGAAATATACTCTACTCATCTCTATGATCTCCTCTGTCTTTCAAAACTCTCTTTTTATTTTATTTTTTCTTCTACGTTCCTTGTTTTCATACAATGATTTTGATTGGCATATGTCGCTATCACTATCAATGTAATGTTATAGTTGAAGAGAGGGCTTCTATAAGTTGTTATAACTTATAATCCATTTGATTATATCAATAAAATATGTTTAAATCAAATAAATCGACATATCAAAAAGACTTTCAAATGAATTTCCATTTTAGACGAACCGAACAAGAAAATGAAGTTAATTTACGTGAATTGTGTGGCTCCAGTAAAATGCCTGTCTACTATTTTCATTAATATGAAAGAAGATAATGACCGTAAACCAAAACTTAACCAACATCTAAAGTGTCTGTATCAGGTATCATCTGTAAGTTTATACATTTTCTGCTATGTTTTGATAGGGAATATCATGTTACTCACAATAACAAAAATGTTAGATAGACATTTTCTTACCCTTGATCTGAGTTACAGAATAAACTGCAGTAACTACTGTTTACGTCTGATTGAAGATTATAAACACATACGTATTATCTATCAGTCACGTGATGTGTCAGTGATAATACTATTGTTTCGTGACATTGTGCATATACACTCTGTACTCTGTTCTCAGATTTAACATTCTAACATGACATTGTTATAGTTTTCAGCTCCGCCAATCTAACACAGTAATGTCATGATGGTATTTTTTTCATAAGATCTTTTAATCAAGAGTATGGCTTTGTGTGTAGACGTTGTGGTATTTTCTCTTACTACTTTACATTACCATATACTATTAATTACAGTCAGAACCCCTATGTCAGTCTGAGTACGGCAGTAATGTTAGGTAATAACAGGCGTTAATGTACTCAAGGGGGGTTATCGTTCTCCACATCTTAGGTGGGACCCGTCGAAATCATTTAGCTTCTAATTATATCTTTATCATATGAGCAACATATAATTATTATTTTTATCAGTGCAATTCATATTTTGATTAATCAATATTTTAAGGAAATTTCATATTTTAAACTTCTAATCAATAGTCTAATAGACACAGAACGCACTGAACACATTCCGTTGCGGTTGTAAAACACCCAGTCCTCTTATAGCGTGACCCTCTATTTGATTGTACTCCGAGACTTATTTCATTTAATCTATTGCCGTAATAGTATCGAATTTTGCAATCTTTGAATGTAATTTGTAGATTTGAAAGGCTGCATGCATAGACAATGCGGGTTGTTTCTAGTAAATGTATTATCTGTAACTACATACACTGTCGGTGAATCTCCCTGCTGAGCTCTGACAACAGTAACATCTTCCTGGACGTCTTTTATAGTAAAAGCCGAAAATCGAAAAAAATATCCATCCCCTTACGTCGTTTCATCGTTTCTTATTAAGCAAGCCTATAGCGAGCTTGCGAAAACGGCATATTTTTCATCAACATTATGATACAATCCATTCTTTTTGTTTCATCATAAATAAATTTAAAAAAATGTTCGTCGAACTCCAAAGCTACAATCTAATCAATCTGATAACGCAGGCAGTGTGTGTTAGAACGTAGACACTACTGACAAAATTTCTCACTTTTTCTCAGCGATACAATTTCGTATGTAAAGAAAGCAGGCAGGATTTTCCATATCTTACATGAAAAGTTAACACGGTTTATTCATGCGTGATTTCAGAACACTTATTAACTCAGAGGGCTATTGTCACGTGCAAGGAAATAGAAAAACAAAATCGTATTTACAATTCTACAAATCTGTAGCTTGCCTTTCGGCAGCGAGATTGTTGTATTGATTTCTTTTACAAATTTTGAGGACACAATTACAGAAATCGTTCAAATATATATGTCTGCAACGCCAGTAAAGACACGCGTATTGGTCTAGATATATTCCGTTTTAATTGGATTACTTTTAATCTCAATGATTGTGATTATTATGTATATCATTAATTATAAAACAAAAGATCAAATGTGTTTGTGTACGTTATTGTCTATGATACACCAGCGTTTCACTGGGACGACTCACAGCCACTAGTGTCTCTCTTGTCCTGGAAGATACACATACGTGTTAAGTTGGTTAGGTAGCCCAGCGTGTAATGGCTACATAGTGATGATAACACATACGTGTTAAGTTGGTTCGGTAGCCCAGCGTGTAATGGCTATATAGTGCTGCTAACACATACGTGTTAAGTTGGTTAGGTACCCAAGCGTGTAATGACTATATAGTGATGATAACACATACGTGTTAAGTTGGTTATGTAGCCCAGCGTGTAATGGCTATATAGTGATGATAACACATACGTGTTAAGTTGGTTAGGTACCCCAGCGTGAATTGGTTATATAGTGATGATAACACATACGTGTTAAGTTGGTTAGGTACCCCAGCAGCGTGTAATGGCAATATAGTGATGATAACACATACGTGTTAAGTTGGTTAGGTACCCCAGCGTGTAATGGCTTTATAGTGATGATAACACATACGTGTTAAGTTGGTTAGGTACCCCAAAGCTAATGTAAGCGTTTTCATGACAAAGATCTATCCCTCGATCAAATAAAAGCGTTAGCATGGCAAAGATATATCCCTCGATCAAGTACAGTATAAGCTTTTACATGACAAAGATACATTCTCAATCAAATATAAGCGTTTACATGACAAAGGCATATCTCCTGATCAAATTAAGGCGAGACAAATATCTAGCTCTCGATCAAATACAAGCGTTTTCAAAACATTTATTTAAGTGTGTATACAATCTGATTAAAATCATCTGTTACATATATGGCTCCGCCTGAACATCTGAATGTGCCGCGGTCAGGGTCACGTTCAAGTGTCCTTTAGATGAACCAATCAGAGGCGCCCTGGCAAAAGTTTGCCAGCGAATCGGAATAGGATGGTTGATAGATAAATAGCGAGGGGTATCGAACAGATTAGTTTTCCAAAACAAATATGGCGGCGGGAAATGACGTTTCTACGACGCCAAGGAAAACGTACCCATTGGGTAATAATTGCGTAGGCAACACCGCCATACAGTCTTTCTTCTCTAATAAAGCTTCGAATATCTTTTTCTGTTCGGGTTTCAGACGATCAATCTCAAATAACTTCAGAACTTTCGCATCATACTCATCAATGTCCGCCATATTTGTTTCAACTCCGAGCGCCCTTTTGAAAGAGGGTCTCTGATTGGTCAAATTTTAATGAGTATTTATAAATATAAAGGTCACCTGAACGTGACCCTGACCGCGGCACACTCAGATGTTCAGGTGTAGTACGAAGTTAACGAAGCCATGTAACCTATGATTTTAATTAGATTGGGGTGTATATGAAATGAAATGGGTCAGTGATACAATTGACACAACATAGTATAATTGCTAAATTACCATGGATAAAAATTACACTGAACGAGGAGAAAATGATGCTAGGAGAACTAGAAGTACTTGTAGATGACTAACCTTCAATTATCAACACATTAATAATCACAATCAAATGGACAATATGGAGAGAACGTAACATAATTAAGTATCAGCAAAAACCACAGATCGTCTATTCAGCATTTCAGTTAATCAAGAACACACTACATAGTAGTTTCCAAATGCAGATTAGCCAGCAGTAAAAATAAATCCATTACATTACAAGTGGTTGTCAACGCGATTACACTTTAGAAAACACAACACGATAACTCGATCATGCATCAAAGGGGCTCGTTACCCCTGCGACTCCTCAGTACAACAAACAGGATCATCGAGGAAAACGTACAACCAATAGATTCCAGACGTCCAACTTATGACAAAATAATACAAAATGAACACAAACCTACACAGGTAGCACTTACATACTTTAATAGGTAACTCGATGAGCGATTCTTCGGGTAGTTGGGCATGTGGGATTTGCGTAGCACTAGTACACTTAAAAGACACATTCAAAACGCCAAGTAATACTAATCGACCACGATTATGTATGGATGCGATGATGAGTGGAATGATGATGATGATGATATTGATGATGATGCTGCTGCTAATGATGCTGCTGCTGCTGGTGATGCTGATGATGATGATGATATACATGTCGAAAAGAAAAAGGTGTGAATGGTCGTATTTATGTAATTTAACAAACAAACAAAATGATTAAAAATTAAGTGAAAGAGGTATCTAGATTATGTATGGCGAACGAAAACCCTCCCACGTTTAGGGCAATCATTGTTCGGGGATTGAACCCAGGGCCCTTCAACACTAGCAATCCCTATCCTAACTATTGCTGAAGAATTAAAACAACTAAAAAAAAGTAAGTTCACCTCTGCCGTGTGTCTTTGCACGTTTTTAACCAAAGACGTATCAAACGCACTTCCCTTTCTGCTCCAACAGTAGTTTAGACCAATTTTGATCTCAAACTTTATGGCGTCTAGCATCATCGATGAGTCCTATAGGAGAAAGAAAGAGCTGTATGATGCCGTGTAATTCAGTTTTAGCATGCTATAGTTAATACCAAACTTTTAGGTGCAATCACTTGTATACGTTAAGCTTCCATGACTAATAACTGGTAAGCTGTATTATTTAATACCAAGTTTTACTTCTAAATCAACAAATCTAAATCCATCTTACGAGGAATTATTCTTACCGAGACTGTTATTAATCTAATTAAAATTGGTTATTGTAGCAAGAGACCCACTATGTCCTACAGACCAATTTTCCATATAGGGTAGTGCCACGGTTAGAGATTACTTACTCCTGCCCTAGAATTACACGATATTGTCTGTTCCGAGCGTGAAGCCGCTAGGGGAACGCAACTGCCAATCACCAAGTACATAGCTACTACTTAGTGGTTAAACCAGTCTCATTTACTCCGTAATGAGACAGAAAAGCATTTAGTATTGTTAGCATGAACTTAATTAAAAATCTCTCCGAAGAAGTGTCAATTCGGATCATGTTGGACCCAAAATCAGATTAAGGCTACAACCGCTGAAATAATGAAAACTGCTGCGGAAATGGCAATTCGATGAAATGACGATCCGGTTCAGTACCAGCAAGAACAGGAGAATTGGTCGAGGAGATGATGGGGATTGTGAGATAAATATTGGTAGAAGGTCATCACCCGTAATTTCGTTTATGTTTGTAAATATGCCCACGACAACACTGGGCTGATGGCGATGTGATAAATAACCAGCTGGTGCAAGACCACTAATTAAAAGCCCACTATAAAACATGGTCACTCTTTAGTCAGACCTGAAGGCAGACGGACTTTTAATTAGTGTCCCGTATTTAGTCAGACCTTAAGGAGAACAGCGTTTTCCTTCTGGTCGCTTATTAGACCTAATTGAAGCCAAACAGAAATTGATATTAGTATCCTATAAGACAGATCTCAGGGCAAATCGGGTTTTGATCGTGGTACACTTTTAGACAGACCTTAGGCCAGACAGAATGTTGATCATGGTCCCTCTCTAGACAGACCTGAAAGCATACAGGGTTTTAATAATGTCTGTAGTTCCTTATCAGCCGGTCTTAGAACAGACAGAGTTTTGCTCATACATTTTTGTAGTTCTAAAAATGTCAAATTTGAAGACAGACCGGGCCCGTATTCATGAAACCGTTCCCATGCTTAAGTATGGATTCTGTGCTCAACTGACTTTTTTTATAAGTGGCTCAATTCATTCGACACGGTCAAATTGTCAATTTAAGACACTGACAACGGAAGCGTCTTTATACCTATCCAAGATTCATCCAAAACGTTGACAAAATGTTTATTACTTTTATTACCGGAACGAGTCAAAGTTTAGCACAGAACCTGAGATTGGGTCTGAGGACGATTGCATGAATACAGGCTCGGGTTTCCATTGCAGTCCAACAATAATTGAAATATATTACAAACTGCATACAGTTAGGGTTCATGTATACAATGTTAAAACACAGTTAGTACACCCCGGACACCTAGACTGACTGAAAGTACACCCCGGACACCTAGACTGACTGAAAGTACACCCCAGACAACTTAGTATCACAGACTGACTGAAAGTACACCCCGGGCAACTTAGTATCACAGACTGTTCTGAAAGTACACCCGGACAACTTACGTAGTATCACAGACTGTACTGAAAGTACACCACGGACAACTTAGTATGATAGATTGTACTGAAAGTACATCTCGGACAACTTAGTTTGATAAACTGTACTGAAAGTACACTTCGAACAACTTAGTATCACAGACTGTTCTGAAAGTACACCCCGAACAACTTAGTATCACAGACTGTTCTGAAAGTACACTTCGGACAACTTAGTATGATAGACTTTCTGAAAGTACCCCCCGGACAACTTAGTATCACAGACTGTTTTGAAAGTACACCCCGAACAACTTATTATCACAGACTGTTCTGAAAGTACACTTCGGACAACTTAGTATGATAGACATTCTGAAAGTACACCCCGGACAACTTAGTATCATAGACTGTTCTGAAAGTACATCTCGGACACCTAAGTATCACAGACTGTTCTGAAAGTACACCTCGGATACCTTATAGCAGCACAGACTGTTCTCAAAGGACACTTCGGGCAACTTAGTATCATAAACTGTTCTGAAAGTACACCCCGGACACCTTAGTATCATAAACAGTTCTGAAAGTACACCCCGGACACCTTAGTATCATTGACTGTTCTGAAAATACCCTCGGACACCTTAGTATCATTGACTGTTCTGAAAGAAAATACACCGTGAACACTACCATGGCCTTGGACAACAATTAGTCTGTAGTTTAAGCGTCACTGAATCTCTGTGATTCATGTCATCGGTTATAGTATATTGTTAAAACTCCTGGAATATGATTAAGGTAAATCTGCTGACACACTTTCCTTGTCCAATCCTTTTCTGACAGGAAGCAATTTATAGCAGTAGACAGTCTTGCCTTTAATTGTATACCTATTGATATCGTACGCGTGTGTTCCGCAAATATGGGTGCCGGTACCAGGAAAAATACTGCCACTATTCGAAACTAATTGGAGACATTTGGCGCAAATGTGTCTGTCCATACATTGTACATCTACGTGTACATTACTGTAGCTGATTATCAGACCTTAAGATATTTGAGAGAATTGGTTAGTACTTATACGTTTAAATTGAACCTGGGTAAAATAACGCTCAGTGTGTTCATTCCGAAATAGAAGTACCAAACACCTGTATACATGTACATGTATCACCTTTCGGGTCTCCGTGTCAGTAAAGGCCACGTCTTTTGTTGGGAACTTTTTGATATGTTATGATAGTTTCCTGATTTTGTTAAAAGAAACAAAAATTGATGTTATTTAGTGAATTATGTTACTTTCAAGACGGACTTCTTTTGCATCTGCAGAAACAAGATTGGCAGCAGCCGGCTGTATGAAATATCTGGTACTTCGTGTCATCAGAAAGAATACACAACCCAGCTGTCCGTCCTGTGCACTGTAAAGTGACCACATCAGGACAATCATAGAAAATCCTAAGCCTTCCTCTCTGAACTTGCGGTACCGTAACTTCCGATA
>NW_018408062.1:545674-550277 GCF_002113885.1 Mizuhopecten yessoensis
CCCCCCCCCATATCCACATCTATTCATCAATTAAGGAACACCCCCCATATCTCCCTTCGGCCATGTTGATCGTTCTAAAATGAATTATTGATGTTTCACTTAGAATTGTGCATTATTTGAATTATTTTGTAACACTTTTATCCTAAATAGTATTGTCGTTCAAGTGGGTTTTTTTCTATTTAGCGCTTAATAAATTATATTGCTACACATTGATAGAACGGTATACGGTATATATTATTATTATTATTTACTATTGAATTTATTATTGAATTCTTCACAAGTGTAGGTCACGGATGTTGTTTAATATATCAGTGACCATTAGAGCAATAAATAATTGATTCTAGTTTCAATCCATTTTTTCACCTCTATGACCCGCGTTTTGGGTTGTTGCCGATTGTCTGGAGGCAAATGACGACAAAATATTTATATATGTTTGTCTTCTGGTGGTCGGTATGGTCAGACACGGTACCTGTGTACTTTTGATACCGATTTGTGTGACGTGTTTATGTTTCAGTCACATCCTGACAAACACCATATATCCTTTGTTCTTTCGTCCGTAGGAACTGTCTAGACGAGTGTCTGTTACATAACATATATGCACAAATAGCCTCTGGGATGGCCAAATTCCGTCCAAACATTTTGAGTTTATAATTTCAGAATCCGACACTTTAATGGCTTCCGGAATGGTTTTGCTATATGATTGCCTAGCCTATAAACTGTGTGGGCTAGACGTTGTCACATCTCGTCATACATAATACAACTTACGTCTGGAAATAAACGCTCTGATAGCTAGCCCTGAATCATATCTGAAGAACGACTCTCTCCGTGCATTTTACACCTCATTCATTGTGGTCGGGTGGCGCTGTGCCTCACGAAGGGCTCAATTCCCCGATAGGACGTGAAAAGTTAGGGGATCAACTTCCCGATCACGTGGATTTCTCCGGGTACTCCGGTTTCTTTCCACATTAAGACAGTCGTGCACGCTAATATCCGGGCCAGTAAGAGTGATTGATACAAGTTGAAATGACTTGTTTCATATTTTTTGTGAAAAACCTTTATATATATATATACCAGCTCATTTATTAACTCCCGAAGTTGATTTTTGCTATATATTCACCAACTTGTTATTGTCCGAATTAAGTTTGTATTCATTGATGCTGAATTAGAAGTTGCTAAAATATTGAACAATACTGAATTAATGAATGAAGTCAAGTTAAAGACTAAAAAGTAAGAGCTCCGGTTGGAAATGGTTTTGTTCTACTCCAATTGTTATGGTATATAAAGAAAGCAAAAAGCAATGATATTGATACGATTGCATGAACAAGTGGGGCACTTCAATGTGAAATAAGAGGTATGGAAAATATTCAAATATCGCGATAAAATATAAACTCGTATTACGTGCATTGTATGTATTACTCTTTTATTTGTCCATGCGCTAAATGAAGCAAGTATGTGACAGTTGTTTCAGACGTCCATTTACATTGTACAACGCAATAACAACCGCCCTTCCACCATCGGCCCTAGCTTAACAACCCGTCAGCCATAAACATAACTCCTTTGAAAGGATTATAAGGCAACGTGCATACAATTTATGTTGACTCGAGGTTGAATGCGGCAGTAGATTACACATTGGCATGTTTATAGGTCCCATAACAACCGCAGTCGGCTTTTGACATTTAACTTGATTACTGAAGATTGGCAGGTGAGATAGGACCCAGGTCTGATAAAGATTAAACAGGGACGCTAGGTTGCGTAATTGGTTATAAAGGTATGCAGGCATTACTACTATGCATGAATAATAAACGGGTATTACGTTAAACGGTTCATATTTAGCGAGACGTATATGGTTTCAGGTCTTGAAACTAGCACAGGGTATCCGAACGTAGTAACGGCTTTGTTAGCAACGGATTTGTATATACATGTAGTTACGGCCGTGTCATAGTAACGGCGGTGTACGAGGGCAATTCAATAGATACATGTATGATGTATGTAGTTGGAGATTTCTTTTACAATCTTTTGAAGTATCTCTCCTGAGCTGAAACGCACTTTCGCAATCGCACTATTCCGTTTTTGCGTATTGCAGAGTTATCTTCTCTTGGGAGCAGGGATTGATTGTTACGTCATTGGTTTGTGCGAGAAAATTACGTCGTTTACTCAAAAAATTGATGACGTTACTCTCACAAACAAGTGACGTAACAATCAATACCTGCTCCCACGAGAAGATAACTCTGCAATACGCAAAGACGGAATACATGACGTAAACACTGAAAGATTGCACCAGCACTTGACAGAGCACTCCCAGAGATATACCGTGTCACAAAGAGCATTTGTCACACGGACCTAAGATCTAGTGAATAGGGTGGGTGATCGATCTGTGTACTTCCGTCTCTTGCTTCAAACCCGTATATTAGTAACGGCATTGTATCTAGTAACAACGCTACCATCCATACTTATTTTAACTAAACATGAATAATGCATACACGTGTACTGGGATTCAAAGTAATCACCACAATAGAAACACACAATTAATATTTCTATTACAAGTTTGAAACGAATATTTGGAAATTTGACGTACAAATAACATGCGTATCGAAAGTGAGTCAAAGAGTAGAATATGTTACGATGAATACCATCCATTACTAGTGATTAAAGTATCTATTCTGGCTGAAAAGGTTTTGAATTAAGAATTGGGAAAGCAGTCATTGTAGTACATTTGTATGTCCATGTAAGTTTCTGCTTTTAATTGTGAACAAGGACAGAATACATATTTGCAGTATAGTAAAACTCTTTAGAATTTAGTGTAGGACAGGACGGTCCTTATCACGCTAATTCCATTGATATATTTCCACGTAGAAGAGGTTAAATATTATTTTCAAATTGCATTTTGTAAACTGCAAGAATTAAAACTAGGAAAAAAATAGAAATCTCTATAAAAATACTCGTCAAAATTGGAATAATTACATGTGCCACAATCCTTTTAGGATGATGTAATTATTCATGGACTTGAAGTAATTACATTCATACTAAATTAAATTATGTGTCATTTGTCGAATTCAACAATATGTTGGATGAGCGCCTGTCGGTAAGATGAGAAATGTTCACCAAAACAGACTGAGCAATGTCATATGAGATAATGCTAATCTCAGATTGTTCAAACTTTCAAGGACTTTCACTTAGGCCAGCGATTTGATGCAACTATGTTTTCTTTAAAATAAAGTAAATACATTTAATATATTTCCTAGATTTTAACACTATGCGTTCATAAAATGTCATCTTCATCCACTAACTAACTTACAACTAAGGATTTTATGTTTATCTAGTTCAAATGTGATATATTCCATACCTAAATTTTGCATTATAAGACTGCATTTTGTCCAATATCGGAGAAAAAAAAGTTAACAAAATCAAAATTTGGATATCCATTTTATGACTGAGAAAATGTCATGATCCCATGGCCTGTTCTTTTGTTACTGTAATAATTATCTTAATTACAAATGTTTTAAAAGAAATCGTTTTAATAAGAAGTGTTTTAATGTTATGATGGATAATAACAAAGTAACATAGTAGGTTGTCGAATGGCGCAGTGGATAACGCACTCGCCTACCACCAAGGTGGCCGGGGTTCGATTCTTCGATCGGACGTGAAAAAGGTATGGGGTTAACTGCTCGACCACGTGGGTTTCCTCCATTTACAATGTACCCCGGTTTCCTCCCAAATTAAGACTCTCCGTGCACCAACATCCAAGTCAACAAGAGAGATTGATTTAAGTTGAAATACAACGTGTTTCATATTTGTTGTAAAATATATTAGGTTTATTTATTGACATAGTAGCATTTCTAGAATAAATATAAAAAGTTAAAATATACAGTATGTACGTGTACAAAGTCGATATGAGCTGACATGGTATAGATGTATGTAAGTCGTGACATGTGCATTGCCTGTCGTTATGATAATTAAAATCGTTAAACGGGTTTATGTAAGAGGATTTATGACACAGACGGATACACTGGAGACTCATCAACAGTAGATTGATGGGTGAACTCTGTGAAAATTAAAAGTCCATTTTCATTTTCAGACTGACAATAATAGAGGAAGCTGACTTACTTTTTTTCCATTTTTCCCGAGAAATTATTTCGGTCCACTACTTATATCCACTGTTCTATGAAGACTTGACTTTGTACAATTCTATTTATAGCGTTTTGCAGTATTGCACGTTAACAATTGCAACCGACACATATACAACAGCGTCAACATACCAGGGCAAGTAGAAATTCAATGTCGAATCGTCGACAAACCAGGACAAAATAAAATTCGATGCCGAAACGAAATCTGCACCACATTGTCAACAACGGGACAAAATAAAAAAATCATGTAGATAAGAAATTTTCGGCTAATCGTCGACACATAAGGGGTAATATAAAAACTTACATGCAAGGAAAAGTAAGTCAAATCGGTGCGAAATCTGTACCATAGCGTCAGCGCAAACAGACGAAATCTGTACCATAGCGTCAGCGCAAACAGACGAAATCAGAACTTAATACATAAACGATAACAGTCCACAACATCTACACTCCGGGAAAGTAGGAACCGAGTGGCGATATGT
>NW_018408062.1:552978-553148 GCF_002113885.1 Mizuhopecten yessoensis
AACGGGAAAGTAGGGAGCGAGTGGCGATATATAAAGACAACAACATCTACACTCCGGGAAAGTAGGAACCGAGTGGCGATATGTAAAGACAACAACATCTACACTCCGGGAAAGTAGGAACCGAGTGGCGATATGTAAAGACAACAACATCTACACTCCGGGAAAGTAGG
>NW_018408062.1:553252-553419 GCF_002113885.1 Mizuhopecten yessoensis
GACAACAACATCTACACTCCGGGAAAGTAGGAACCGAGTGGCGATATGTAAAGACAACAACATCTACACTCCGGGAAAGTAGGAACCGAGTGGCGATATGTAAAGACAACAACCTCTACATGTACACTCCGGGAAAGTAGGAACCGAGTGGCGATATGTAAAGACAA
>NW_018408062.1:556883-581700 GCF_002113885.1 Mizuhopecten yessoensis
TGTACACTCCGGGAAAGTAGGAACCGAGTGGTGATATGTAAAGACAACAACATCTAAACTCCAGGAAAGTAGGAACCGAGTGGCGATATGTAAAGACAACAACATCTACACTCCGGGAAAGTAGGAACCGAGTGGCGATATGTAAAGACAACAACATCTACACTCCGGGAAAGTAGGNGGAACCGAGTGGCGATATGTAAAGACAACAACATCTACACTCCGGGAAAGTAGGAACCGAGTGGCGATATGTAAAGACAACAACATATACACTCCGGGAAAGTTGTAACCGAGTGGCGATATGTTAAGACAACAACAAATACACTCCGGGAAAGTAGGGAGCGAGTGGCGATATGTAAAGACAATAACATCTACACTCTGGGAAAGTAGGAACCGAGGGGCGATATGTAAAGACAACAACATCTTAACTCCAGGAAAGTAGGAACCGAGTGGCGATAGGTAAAGACAACAACATCTACACTCCGGGAAAGAAGGAACCGAGTGGCGATATGTAAAGACAACAACAAATACACTCCGGGAAAGTAGGAAGCGAGTGGCGATATATAAAGACAATAACATCTACACTCCGGGAAAGTAGGGAGGGAGTTGCGATATGTAACGACAACAACATCTACACTCCGGGAAAGGAGGAACCGAGTGGCGATATGTAAAGACATCAACATCTACACTCCGGGAAAGTAGGAAGCGAGTGGCGATATATAAAGACAATAAAGACAACAACATCTACGCTCCGGGAAAGTAGGAACCGAGTGGTGATATGTAAAGACAACAACATCTAAACTCCAGGAAAGTAGGAACCGAGTGGCGATATATAAAGTCAACAACATCTACACTCCGGGAAAGAAGGAGTCGAGTGGCGATATATAAAGACAATAAAGACAACAACATCTACGCTCCGGGAAAGTAGGAACCGAGTGGCGATAGGTAAAGACAACAACATCTACACTCCGGGAAGGGAGGAACCGAGTGGTGATATGTAAAGACAACAACGTCTACACTCCGGGAAAGAAGGAATCGAGTGGCGGTATATACTCCGGGAAAGTAGGAACCGAGTGGTGATATGTATAGACAACAACATCTACACTCCGGGAAAATAGGAGCCGAGTGGTGATATGTAAAGACAACAACATCTAAACTCCAGGAAAGTAGGAACCGAGTGGCGATATTTAAAGACAACAACATCTACACTCCGGGAAGGTAGGAACCGAGTGGTGATATGTAAAGACAACAACGTCTACACTCCGGGAAAGAAGGAATCGAGTGGCGGTATATACTCCGGGAAAGTAGGAACCGAGTGGGGATATGTAAAGACAACAACATCTACTCTCCGGGAAAGTAGGAACCGAGTGGTGATATGTAAAGACAACAACATCTACTCTCCGGGAAAGAAGGAATCGAGTGGCGGTATATACTCCGGGAAAGTAGGAACCGAGTGGCGATAGGTAAAGACAACAACATCTACACTCCGGGAAAATAGGAGCCGAGTGGTGATATGTAAAGACAACAACATCTAAACTCCAGGAAAGTAGGAACCGAGTGGCGATAGGTAAAGACAACAACATCTACACTCCGGGAAGGGAGGAACCGAGTGGTGATATGTAAAGACAACAACATCTACACTCCGGGAAAGAAGGAATCGAGTGGCGATATATAAAGACAATAACATCTACACTCCGGGAAAGTAGGAACCGAGTGGCGATATGTCACGACAACAACATCTACACTCCGGGAAAGTAGGAACCGAGTGGTGATATGTAAAGACAACAACATCTACACTCCGGGAAAGTAGGAACCGAGTGGTGATATGTAAAGACAACAACATCTACACTCCGGGAAAGTAGAAACCGAGTGGCGATATGTAACGACAACACCATCTACACTCCGGGAAAGTAGGAACCCAGTGGCGATATATAAAGACAACAACATCTACACTCCGGGAAAGTAGAAACCGAGTGGCGATATGTAACGACAACAACATCTACACTCCTGGAAAGTAGGAACCGAGTGGTGATATGTAAACACAACAACATCTACACTCCGGGAAAGTAGGAACCCAGTGGCGATATATAAAGACAACAACATCTACACTCAGGGAAAGTAGGAACCGGGTGGCGATATGTAAAGACAACAACATCCACACTACGGGAAAGTAGGAACCGAGTGGTGATATGTAAAGACAACAACATCTACACTGCGGGAAAGTAGGAACCGAGTGGCGATATGTAAAGACAACAACATCTAAGACAACAACATCTACACTCCGGGAAAGTACGATATGTAAAGACAACAACATCTACACTCCAGGAATGTAGGAACCGAGTGGCGATATGTAAAGACAACAACAACTACACTCCGGGAAAGTAGGAACCGAGTGGTGATATGTAACGACAACAACATCTACACTCCGGGAAAGCAGGGAGCGAGTGGCGATATGTAAAGACAACAACATCTAAGACAACAACATCTACACTCCGGGAAAGTACGATATGTAAAGACAACAACATCTACACTCCGGGAAAATAGGAACCGAGTGGTGATATGTAAAGACAACAACATCTACCCTCCGGGAAAGTAGGAACCGAGTGGTGATATGTAAACACAACAACATCTACACTCCGGGAAAGTAGGAACCCAGTGGCGATATATAAAGACAACAACATCTACATTCCGGGAAAGTAGGGAGCGAGTGGCGATATGTAACGACAACAACATCTACACTCCTGGAAAGTAGGAACCGAGTGGTGATATGTAAACACAACAACATCTACACTCCGGGAAAGTAGGAACCCAGTGGCGATATATAAAGACAACAACATCTACATTCCGGGAAAGTAGGTAGCGAGTGGCGATATGTAACGACAACAACATCTACACTCCTGGAAAGTAGGAACCGAGTGGTGATATGTAAAGACAACAACATCTACCCTCCGGGAAAGTAGGAACCGAGTGGCGATATGTCACGACAACAACATCTACACTCCGGGAAAGTAGGGAGCGAGTGGCGATATATAAAGACAACAACATCTACACTCCGGGAAAGTACGATATGTAAAGACAACAACATCTACACTCCGGGAAAGTACGATATGTAAAGACAACAACATCTACACTCCAGGAAAGTAGGAACCGAGTGGCGATATGTAAATACAACAACATCTACACTCCGGGAAAGTAGGAACCCAGTGGCGATATATAAAGACAACAACATCTACACTCAGGGAAAGTAGGAACCGGGTGGCGATATGTAAAGACAACAACATCCACACTCCGGGAAAGTAGGAACCGAGTGGTGGTATGTAAAGACAACAACATCTACACTCCGGGAAAATAGGAACCGAGTGGTGATATGTAAAGACAACAACATCTACCCTCCGGGAAAGTAGGAACCTAGTGGCGATATATAAAGACAACAACATCTACATTCCGGGAAAGTAGGTAGCGAGTGGCGATATGTAACGACAACAACATCAACACTCCTGGAAAGTAGGGAGCGAGTGGCGATATGTAAAGACAATAACATCTACACTCTGGGAAAGTACTCCGGGAAAGTAGGAACCGAGTGGCGATATATAAAGACAACAACATCTACACTCCGGGAAAGTACGATATGTAAAGACAACAACATCTACACTCCGGGAAAGTACGATATGTAAAGACAACAACATCTACACTCCGGGAAAATAGGGAGCGAGTGGCGATATGTAAAGACAACAACATCTTCCCTCCGGGAAAGTAGGAACCGAGTGGCGATATTTGAAGACAACAACATCTTCACTGCGGGAAAGTAGGAACCGAGTGGCGATATGTAACGACAACAACATCTACACTCCTGGAAAGTAGGAACCGAGTGGTGATATGTAAACACAACAACATCTACACTCCGGGAAAGTAGGAACCGAGTGGCGATATGTAAAGACAACAACATCTACACTACAGGAAAGTAGGAACCGAGTGGCGATATATAAAGACAATAACATCTACACTCTGGGAAAGTAGGAACCGAGTGGAGATATATAAAGACAATAACATCTACACTCATGTAACGACAACAACATCTACACTCAAGGCACGTAGGAACCGAGTGGCGATACATAAAGACAACAGCATCTACACTCCGGGAAAGTAGGGAGCGAGTGGCGATATGTAAAGACAACAAAATCTACCCTCCGGGAAAGTAGGGAGCGAGTGGCGATATGTAACGACAACAACATCTACACTCCGGCAAAGTAGGGAGCGAGTGGCGATATGTAAAGACAACAAAATCTACCCTCCGGGAAAGTAGGAACCGAGTGGCGATATGTAAAGACAACAACGTATTCAAGGAGACGTAAGCAAAAACCATCACATTATCTACACTCGCACAAAATAGGAGACAAAACAAATTCTTCAATGGCAAACGTGGCCATTGTCAAAATATCTCCCGTCAAATCCGGAAAAGATGATCACTATTAACGTCATAAGATTGATAAAAAAAATATGGGATATCAGTGGTATGCCTATGTTTTATATAATTTGATATTCATAAATAATTGTCTATGTCAGGATATTTGACATACCTCATAACCACATATATAGATTAACAACAACGCTTCGGGAAAGATGTGATTAAGAACTTTTATATCTTCCCGACGAATTGCTTAACTTACGGCGCTTCGGGGAATAGGTTACAGACAGACGAATTATATTATAAGCTATTTTAATTTACTCTGGTTTTCATTTTGATGTCGACACTTGAATGACATAAAGATGCACACATTATTCTCCCGAGTGAAATGTTCATTAAAAAAACATCATTAAATGCAAAATCTTTGATGAACTTAAAGTGGATACATTTCACGTTTTACTTTGTACGATGTCGTATATTTATACGCAAATAATCAATTGTCGATAGTATATAAAAGTGGTGACACAGATAGTCAGTTGTTACTGACAGGATGTGATAACGTCACATTGGTGAACCTTATAGTCAGTTGTCATTGACTCGGTGTGATAACTACACAGTGGTGAACCATATAGCCAGTTGTCACTGACTCGGTGTGATAACGCATCAGTGGTGAACCCTATATTCAGTTGTCACTGACTCGATATGTTAACGATACATTGGTGAACCATATAGTCAGTTGTCACTAACTCGGTGTTATAACATTGCAGTGGACAACCATATAGTCAGTTGTCACTGACTCAATATGTTAACGATACATTGGTGAACCATATAGACAGTTGTCACTGACTCGGTGTTATAACGTCACAGTGGACAACCATATAGTCAGTTGTCACTGACTCGATATGTTAACGATACAGTGTCGAACTATATAGCCAGTTGTCACTGACTCTGTGTTATAATGTTGCAGTGCTGAACCATACAGCCAGTTTTCAATGAGTCCGTGTGATAACGCCTTAGTGGTGAGCCTGATAGTCAGTTGTCACTGACTCGGTGTGATAACGTAACATTAGTGAACCATATAGTCAGTTGTCATTGACTCGGTGTGATAACGTCACAATGGTCAACCGTATAGTCTGTTGTCACTGACTCGATATGTTAACGATACATTGGTGAACCATATAGACAGTTGTCACTGACTCGGTGTTATAACGTCACAGTGGACAACCATATAGTCAGTTGTCACTGACTCGATATGTTAACGATACAGTGGTGAACCATACAATCAGTTGTCACTGACTCGGTGTGATAACGACACAGTGGTCAACCATATAGTACATTGAAAGTTGTCACTGACTCGAGGAGATAAAGTCACAGTGGTGAACCCTATAGTCAGTTGTCATTTACTCGGTGTTATAACGTTGCAGTGGTGAACCGTATAGTCAGTTGTCACTGACTTGGTGATATATAGTCACAGTGGTCAACCGTATAGTCTATTGTCACTGACTCGGTGTGTTAATGACACACTGGTCAGCCATATAGTCAGTTGTCACTGACTTGGTGATACAAAGTCACAGTGATGAACCATATAGTCTGTTGTCACTGACTCGGTGTGATAACGACACAGTGGTGAACCCTATAGTCAGTTGTCACTGACTTGGTGTGATAACGTCACAGTGGTAAACACTATAGTCAGTTGTCACTGACTCGGTGTGATAACGCCTCAGTGGTGAACCATATAGTCAGTTGTCACTGACTTGGTGTGCTACCGCTAAAGAGGCGAGACATATATAATGGCACTATGATCAGTCATTTACATTGAGTCAGTTGTCACTGCCCCGGTTAGACAATGTGGTAGTGACGAATCATCACATCGCTTGTTACTGGCTCTGCTGGAATTCTGTGACATTTATGAATCGTCTAGTCACTATCTACGGACCTAGCAGGATACCGTCAAATTGATGAACCAACCATTTAGTCAGGCTTCACGCAGGGGTGAAATATCTAGCAAGTTATTAGTAGCTGGACTAGATGATATCACAGTTGTTAAAAACATTGAAAAAGCACCATTAATGACAGGGCGCCGGTTGACATTTATTGGAAATAACATAATGATCGTTTGAAGCACTAAATAAAACAATTACCAATCAATAAACGAGGAGTTTGTTTATCGCCAGGCCTCCTGTCAGACAGGTGTCTAGTTCTAGAGGAAATGGCGAGGAATCCCTTAAGGGGAGTTCAATGCAAGCTGCCTGTCATAATTCGAAACTACCATCCCCACGGAACGTGCATGTGAGGACGTTGGCTCCAGTTCTACAGTTAAATGGGGGTTTTAATGTCCTTGATGTGTGTGTGGCATTTAGTCCGAGATAGGTTTTAGTGCTGCTGTATGTAAGGTCAAATGGTCCCTGCAATTAGCGATTAAATATCTATTATGACTTCGTAATCCACGTGGCCGTCTAAACCCCAGACAACCTGCCTGTCGTCGGGATAATAACAGTATTTATCCCAACAGCTATGAACGTGGGACCGCTCGTCAGAGGCCACACGGTTTCACGATGATGTTGTAAGAATATTTTCCTATACCAGAAAAATAGCACTTCCCTCCATGTCCTACGAACCCATCCCCTAAATGTTGAGGATATAGCAACCATGGGGGATGTTCGTCAGTCCGTCCGTCTTTTAACAATTTTCGTCCGGATACTGACTTCACAAGGAAGGTGTGGGCTGCCGTAGGAAAGCGCAAGAACTCTACAATATTATATATGGCATGTCAGAGGTCAACTTACCTATACAAGAACGAGAAGTTCCTTTTCCTTAAGAACAAATGAGCGCACAATGTTCAGATTCGGCAAGTAATTTCCCCAAGCCAAGGAAAACTCTAGAAATCATAGTTTATCAACGGTCAACGTCATTGTTACAAAAACAAAATGGTGCGGGTTTTAGTTTCTTAATAAACTCGAACAATATCAGACCTGGCTTATGGGTTGCCAAGAGGAGAGGAATGTCCCTTACATATGTACCAATATGTGCAAAGTCCGCAAAATGTCCAGGTCATTACTGCTACAAATAGAAATTCACAGAACGAATTACCTCATAAAGTTCAACCTTGGCGATAGGGTCGATGTCCCAGTTTAAAAATATCTATATGTGTTATAATCCTAACTGCGGAACGGTTGAACCTATAAATGCTCAGACTTGGTATGAGGATTTCCCTAAACAAGAGGAAGAATTCATTTCATGTTTGATGTTGTTCGACAATGACCAAGGTTACTGTTACAAAATGGAATCGTTCTTGATGTATCAATAACAAGTATTGCCCTGTGCTTTGTTTCGGGGGAACACGCTGCCGATTATAGCTTTGTATTTAACAGGCTCTATCTGCCATTAAAAAAATCAATTAAACATATATATTTAATTCTTCACATTTCAGTTGTACATCGGACTCTACCCTGCAATAGAAGCCGTTTGTGCTAGCAACCTTTACAATGTGCAAAAAGTATACAACCCTGATAATGTACATACTGTATTTTTATTCAAATCAAACACAAATGTGTCCAGTAAACATTTACGTTTTGTCCTTTATACGTGAAATACGCTCTGTGAAACAAAGCGCTGGTTCAAAGGGAAACCAAACCATCGTTGATCATTTCTGGCCTATGATGAGAAGTGAAGCGTTCATGGTCCCTGGCTAATTAGATTAGATGCTTTTATGTGATAGTCAAAGTGAATAAACTTTGAGCATCGGCACTTCCTCTGGGTACGAGACAACGAGGGACTGTTGGTAATGACAGTTGATCTGCTTGGTTGAAAGCAAACTGATTAGAGAATACTTTGAAATGGACATCGAACGACAGATACTCGATAATTTAGAGGATATAGGATTAAGACGAGCAAGAATATGACAGTACTAGTGATGGTGAATTATTCCCCTTTTTAATGCTCGACATTTGAGTGATCGTCAACTACACAAAATCTAAGTTTTCAAAAATATAACCGAATATGAATCGGGTGAAATACAACATACGGGGCAGAAAAAGATTACATATTATTTGGAACGCATGAATAAGTCGGCGTGTTCCATGGGTAGGAGGGGGGGTATGTGTGCATGTAATTAGACGGTCATCCTTGTCCCTGTTGTAGTTCGAGACGACTTCAAGACTTATGTCTGCCCATGTCTAATGACGCGTTGTTCATGTGTTCACATATCACATACCATGTGTTCACATATCACATACCATGTGTTCACGTATCACATACCATGTGTTCACGTATTACATACCATGTGTTTGCAGTTTAACATTACGAAACAAGGTTGTTGTCTATTCAATGTTGCATGACGCTATCCCGTCTACATATAACTAAGACCTCAGATGTTGGGAGGATCTTAAATCCCCAGCAAACACTGCCAGGAAATGGTTAATATCATACTTTGAAATTATAGCAGTTCATTTCCTGTTACGGTATTTCAACAGTTAACAGTATTTGTATTCAAAGTTTTTGGAGCACGCGATGTTTCAAAGTATCCATGTCAGAAAACCTGATAAAACATACGTCAACAGCATTTTAAAAGATTTGTAGGGGTGACCATAAGCATGAAGAAAGTGTATACTCTGTTCTGTATAGTCGAATAATAGACATGTTATAGATAAAAAATATAAAGTATCATAACAATACACATACTGTATTTAGTTTAAATTTGTACCGTATTCAATAGAAATAAAAGAACATTTAATAGCCAGTGAAATCGTGTACATTTTGAGTACTCGTTGTCGCCCAAGAACCTATGTGATGTCCCTTTTCATGTAGACTTCTGTTGGTTAGGAACGAATTACACATACATATAGAATCAAAACCTTTTTTAAAGATGAACTATAATTGGCTATCATTTTCTAGCTTTGATTAGATATTATGGAAAAATGTACCTATTCCGTCTTTGCGTATTGCAGAGTTATCTTCTCTTGTGAGGGGGTATTGATGATTGTTACGTCGTTGGTTTGTGTGAGAAAATTACGTCGTTTTCTCGAAAATTGAGACGTTACTCTCACAAACAAATAACGTAACAATCAATACCTGCTCACAAGGGCAGATAACTCTGCAATACGAAAAGACGGAATAGTGGTACATTTGTATCGTCACGTAATATTGTAATAGAGGATCTTCCCCATATTCCCCGTTGTACTATTTTTCCACTTTTGTAAATACATTTCTATCTGACACAACTTCAACAGCTTCACCTCCAATAACGTAAGTTGTTTCCCTTGCGGCATATGCCAGCATAACTACTTGAAGTACGTGCCGAAAATCAGGTCTGTCATTATGATTGTCTCCGCGTAACAGCAATTTGTTTTGACAGATATGTTGTCTGCCATCACTAAAAAAATAGTCCTTCAGTGGTTATATTTCTCGATTGACGATTATTTGGAATCCTAGAAAACGCGCGTGTTTGATAATGATTCATCATTTTGCCTTAAATCGAGTAACATTAATGAGATATTTTAGCCGTATCAAAGTTCTCTCCGTTAGTTGCATCGAATTTTTTAATCAGCTGTCACGATTTCTAAACGCCATTATTTCTGTTTACTGTTGACCATGCGTTTTCCTCGATCTAGTTAGGGAGAGAACAAACGTTTAATATTGTAAGGTAACCTGTGGATCTCCACAGGACTGTCATTAGCGTGATCACTGATGTAAAAGTCGGATGCCAAGTATAGTCTTACTCATTAAAACTGAAATGTGATTTAAATTAGTTCAGAGTAAAAAAACAGTTGGATGTCCAATATAACAGAATCAGACCTATTAAAACTTAAACGTGGTTTAAAATGACCTCGGAATAAACTAGAAAAGCACGTAACACAGTGTCGACAAACGAGGGCAGAACGAGAACTGAGAGTCGATAAAGACAATATTAGGAACAGAAGATACATTAAATCAAATGAAAAACGTTATGTAACCCAAACAAAAATTCTAAGGCTAATCCAGGTTTTTAACTTTTTTCCTATAAAGTCCAGGTGTTTTGTACTCGGTCATAATGTCTCCTGTCTCTACAATGTAATACATGATGCGGCTGATCAACGATTACATATTGAACAAGTCGTTTGTTATGGTAAGCATGAAGATGGCCACTGTACGACGTAAATAGAAACACTTCAGTTGTAAAATTTTAGATTAAAGTTTATCGGTTGACAAAAACATTACATACAGACAATTCTTTATACTTAGGAAAAGCTTTAAAATGACCAATCATCTGTGAAATGTTAGGTTCTCGCGCGGGTAACTGGAATGATACTGCAGAGAAAAGGAAAGTTTACAATCGTGAATGATGTCACGTTTTTCTTCTGTCTTATTGAAAGTTAAATGTCATAATATGAAACATAGGAAGACGTTTTGTCGTGTAATTTCAATTTATGAAGAACAAGGTGCTTAAAAAACCCTGTTATTGAGTGATAAAATATCAAAAGATCAATCGTATTTTTGACGGTGAACAATCAAGAAAGTATTTAATAACCGTTCTTTGGTAGCTTCGTGAGAATACAAAAACAGTTTAGCTAAGGGTGATTCACAGTCTCCATTGGAGTTCCGAAGGCTAAGTAAAAGGTTCTTCCGACAAAATGCTGTCATAACGCCGGGTATTCTAAGACGTCTTTTTGTCTGAAAGTTGAGAGATTATTCATAATAGACATTAAACGGGAAAAAAAGTTATATATGTAATTTTCGTTATTGATTTGGCAAAACCAAATTGATTTGGTTCCTTTCTATACCGTAACAGTATAGAAAACAATAGCTTAAATACCAATTAGTTTATCACTTACATATAGTGAGGAGTTTAAAACTGTTCTGATCAGAACGAATATCAGCGTTTTACAATTACAGTTGTCTAGTCTTATTTCTACCACAATACGCTGTGTTATTCCACTCTCAGATCATTGTATTAGCATGCAGACTGTTTAATAAATATGAGTGATACACCACACGTGGTATATGACCTTCCGTAGTTTTGATTCGTCGAGAAGATGAAACTTGACCGGAAGACATTTTTCACGCGCTTTTTGCCGCGTGCTGTTTTGTTAACGTCGTCTGCTGTCAACATCCGGTAAATATTGGTGACTTTTGTGAGGTTGTGCGATGGGAAAAGGGAGTTATTAAGGCAATACCAAAACAAGACGGTGATTAAAGATTTGATCGCTAGTTTCAGGCAAAATTGCTACAGACGGTCGATATCTTTTCGATGCCATACCGTCGCGCATTCAGGTCATGAAACCCAAGCAAGATCTGTAACAGTGTCGGAAAATGTTTCGTTCTCCCCATGTCCCGTTATCAATATTTTGAGAGCCTGTCTTCTGTGGAACTCTCACTATAAACGTCAATCATAGAACCTCAAGAAGAAACGTCCCAGGCCTATGGTTTTGGACATTGATAGCGATTAGTTCGTCTTCATCACTTGGCTTACTTCGTACGATATGCTTACGCGCATATAGTCCGTGGTTAATTTGTATTAATTAATGCAATATTGCATACTCTCAATATTTAAAGTCGTTCATCTATTATATTTTTTTCACGGAGTTGTTGCCGAAACACTAATTATGAAAATTATTAAATTTGTTTAAAAAAGTCATTTTTGAATATTAATGAGTAACTTTTTACATATGGGTCATATCACTACGCCAGCCTTGTCAACAAACACATGTGTGTATGTTATTCAACTCAGGAAATACTCCAGCTGTTTCCGACTGAAATTGTGGTAGAAACAGACCACACGACTAGTGATTGTTGAGTATGGTATATATTTCACTCTCGTTGGTTAATTTTCAAAAGTTACAGAAAGACACTCGCTACAGCTCGTGTCTTTTGTAATTTTTGAAAATTAACTAACTCGAGTGAAATAAATACCATATTCAACAACTACTCGTTGTGTAACCTCTATTTCTTCCCGTGCACGTACATCTTCAGGACACCATCACCCCACCAATAAACAAAAACAGGATATTGAAATGTCAACAAAACCATAATCCGAACTCAAACTCGACAATTAGGGCAAACTATGAATAGTAACACTTTATATGAATAGTAACACTTTATATGAATAGTTACATTTTATATGAACAGTAACACTTTATATGAACAGTAACACTTTATATGAATAGTAACACTTTAAATGAATAGTTACATTTTATATGAACAGTAACACTTTATATGAACTCTACCACTTTATATGAACTGTAACACTTTATATTAATAGTAACACTTTATATGAACAGTAACACTTGATATGAATAGTAACACTTTATATGAATAGAAACACTTTATATGAATAGTAACTCTTTATATAAAGTGTTACTATTCATATAAAGTGTTAATATTCATATAAAGTGTTACTATTCATATAAACTGTTACTATTCATATAAAGTGTTACTATTCATATGAATAGTAACACTTTATATGAATAGTAACACTTTATATGAATAGTAACTCTTTATACGGAGACCATTTAAAAAGTACAAGAAGATTAAGAATGGATTTCATTTTCTTAGAAAGTGAAGAAGGGGTTATGAAGATGTTCTGGTAATAATACCCACGGCCAAAATTATGCTGAAAAACATCCATTTTTCAGCATAAAGTAGTGATAAAACTGACGTTTTGACCCTTTCAGCATAATAGCCTCACATCTGATGAAAGGCCCTTTTTCCTGCTTAAAAAGCTACAATTGTACTTCTATTTTTAATCGCGGCCATTTTCGTTATGCTGAAATACCTTAATTTTCGGAAAAAATAGATTGTGTGCGCCTTTTGTATGTTGATTAAGCATCAAATTCTTAGCATACATCTGTTTTTCTTTCAAATTCTAGTCATATATTTTTCGAGATGCAAACCTTAAAAATTCGGTTATGAAGAACATGGTAAACCCTGATACTTTATATCTTCATAAAACAATGTGATTTCATGGAGGGTTTGGCGCTCTATTTCACCAATAATTTCGTTTTGCTGATTTTTATTAGATTCAGGGTTAGACATTGTTTGTTACTAGATTCAGGGTTGGACATTGTTTGTTACTAGATTCAGGGTTGGAAATTGTTTGTTACTAGATTCAAGGTTGGACATTGTGTGTTACTAGATTCAGGGTTGGACATTGTGTGTTACTAGATTCAGGTTTGGACATTGTGCGTTACTAGATTCAGGGTTGGACATTGTGTGTTACTAGATTCAGGGTTGGATTTGTTTGTTACTAGATTCAGGGTTGGACATTTTTTGTTACTAGATTCAGGGTTGGACATTGTTTGCTACTAGATTCAGGGTTAGACATTGTTTGTTACTAGATTCAGGGTTAGACATTGTTTGTTATTAGATTCAGGGTTGGACATTGTTTGTTTTTAGATTCAGGGTTAGACCTTGTTACTAGATTCAGGGTTGGACCTTGTTTGTTACTAGATTCAGGGTTGGACATTTTTTGTTTTTAGATTCAGGGTTGGACATTGTGTGTTACTAGATTCAGGGTTAGACATTGTTTGTTACTTGATTCAGGGTTGGACATTGTTTGTTACTAGATTCAGGGTTAGACATTGTTTGTTACTAGATTCAAGGTTGGACATTGTTTGTTATAAGATTCAGGGTTGGACATTGTTTATTACTAGATTCAGGGTTAGACATTGTTTATTACTAGATTCAAGGTTGGACATTGTTTGTTCCTAGATTCAGGGTTGGACATTGTTTGTTTCTAGATTCAAGGTTGGACATTGTTTGTTTCTAGATTCAGGGTTGGGCATTGTTTGTTTCTAGATTCAGGGTTGGACCTTGTTGTTATGTTGAAAGAATCCCAAGTGGACGTTCAGCATGGCAACGTTCTGAGTGTAATTTGCATAATTTCTAATTTGTGAAAGTTTCATTAGCAACATTGAGATAAAAGTAAAAACGATCTGGAAAATGAAAATTAGCAGGATTGTTCTATTACTTTTTGCATTATAAAAGTTTAAAAGGAAATTCCGACTTTCATTTTACTTTCTAGAAAAATATATGTCTTTTCCCTATCTAAAAGGAGCACAAAACTTCGCTTCGATAAACCTAATTGTGTTGTTAGTGTGTAAAACATTTGGGAGTTGACTTAAACCCTCCGGCAACTAATTGATATATTCAGTAATTACGATTTGTTAAAATTGTGACATGCTACCTGAATCAGGGTTAGTTTTATTGAAATTAGCCACAATTATGTTGAAAAAGTCCAATTTTTATTAGGCCATAAGCGACTCAAACCCTGGGGTTTGATTATGTGGTAAAAGTCCCCACTGGCCTCTATCAACATAAGCAAACCCTGGGGTTAGGTTATGTGGAGTGAGGCCACAAATATGGCTTATATCAGCATACGTTAACCCTGGGGTTTAAATATGTGGAAGGAGGCCAGTCATACATGGCTTTTTACAACATAAGTAAACTCTGGGGTTAACTTATGTTGTTAAAAGGCCACACTGGGGTTAACTTTTGTGGTAAAAGGCCCCACTGGGGTTAACTTATGTTGTTAAAAGGCCACACTGGGGTTAACTTTTGTGATAAAAGGCCCCACTGGGGTTAACTGTGTGGTAAAATGCCCTACTGGGGTTAACTTTGTGATAAAAGGCCCCACTGGGGTTAGCTTTTGTGGTAAAAGGCCCTCCTGGCTTTTATCAACATCAGCTAACCTTGGGGTTAAGCTTTCTTTTCACAAAAAAAGATAGTTCTTTGCATGGTTAAAGTATGAACTAATTGAAACCCATGTGGACGTTTTCGACAAAAAATAACTAAAACAACGTTAAACCCTACACACATTTGCCCGTCTCAACATAAAATGTTTGGCGTAATAAAACCATACCTGATTGGACTATTTTGCATCAAAACCAAACAAAGGCAAGAACAAGAGAAAGCTAACCCTAGTTTTTGGACTATTTCACCATAAGGTTAGGTAAGGCATGTACCTTATCATGTTAACAGAAAAAAAATCAAAATGTATATATTACACTGATTTTCAGTGGGGCCTTTTTCCATATGGGGTTAACTTATGTGAAATAAGGCCCCACTGGCCTCTTTCAACATCAGTAAACCCTGATGTGCGAGGCAACTAAGTATGAAACACCTGCATAATGAGGCGACTGTGTGGACACCACTTGCAGATATGTGTACACTTTCCTTACTGGCCTCAATTAACCTTAGCAAACCATGGGGTTTAGTTATGGAAGGAAGCCAGACATATATGGCGTTTTACAACATAAATAAACCCTGGGGTTAACTTATGTGGAAAAATACCACACTGGCCTCTTTCAACATAAGTTAATCCTGGGGTTGGAGGCGACTTTGTTTGAACCACCTGCAGAATGATCAGCCAATTCGGGGTCTTCCCCGAATACCAACTCTGCTTAAAATCACATGTTTACTTTGGTGGTCAGTTGTGATGATAGTGAGTTATAGTCTATTGCAGGAAAGTGTACAGGTAAATTGCACAGGTAAATCAACTTCTGATAACTAATCAGATAATCAATAGCTGCTAATAATTGCAAAATAATAATTAATATTTAGAGTTCAGATCCCAAGCTGTTCCTCTGATAACTAACCAGATAATCACTAGCTGCTAATAATTGCAAAAGAATCAATCTTTTTATGTTGTAATATTGTATCAATGATAGAAATAAGAGCATTTGTTTAAAATAAACATGGAGATATGTCTACCATATCTAGATGTCCATCTCAGTCTAGGCTAGGGAGGGGGACCCTGCTATGTAAGCCCATTGTGTTGTTAATGCCTTATACCTGAAGGTGTTTTTCGTTTTTTCTTACTTTTTTTCTTTTTTTACATTATTTCTTTTCACCTTATTTTCATTTTTTTCTTCTTTTTCCGAAGTTTTGCCAAAGAAACAACTCGCAATTCTTGGAAACATTTCACTGTTTAGGAAGTGATATTTTCCCCTTCAACCAGCCCTTTCGGTCCTGCCGTGGTTTTATGGATACAGAAGCTTTATTTTACGTCGAATATTATCAACATACAACATAAGCTACGAAGAGCTTGTATTTCGACAATCGTGATATTCAGTGATAACACCGCCTAGATCCACGAGGTGTCATCATCGTTAGATTTCTTTTGTTCTTGAAAATCGTGATATTCAGTTTCATCATATCCCGATTCCCGTTCTGATTCTTGATGTTCCTCCTCTGCCTCCTTAGGTTTGGCTAATGGAATTTGTTTAGCCTCATTTGCACTTGGTTCTTGGAAAACTCCACTGAACAGATTCGCCACACGAAGGATCAACTTGTCTGCATTCTGTGACAACCAATTTTCGAATCTTGGTCCTGTTGATGTTCACACAATCGGGTCGATTCCATAGAACCTCGACCCAAATGCAGTTAATTGCAGTAGCTACGCGAGTTGGTGTATCCCACTGGCCTATATTAACATAAGCAACACCTGGGGTTCAGTTATGTGGAGGGAGGCCAGAAATATGGCTTTGACAGCATAAGTATACTCTTGGGTTTGGCTATGTGGAGGTAGGCGAGAAAGATGGCTTTTTACAATATAAGTTAACCCTTGAGTTAGATTATGTGGTAAAAGGCACCGCTGGCCTCAATCAACATAAGTAAACCTTAAGGTCGTTTATGATCATGAACAAAACAAATGCAACATAATGTACCCCTGGGGTTTTGTTATGTTGAATATGGCCAATATTGTGTTGAAAAGTAACACTAACAAAAGCTGACATTTTGGTTTATGCAGCTAACTAAAAAATTGCAATAACTTTGACAAAAATGGGAGGATTTCGCCATGAGAAACCGTATGAAAATACGCATTATATCATGGAATTGAATCATTTTTTTCCCAGGGAAATATGAAAAAAGAGTCCACTTAAAAAGTTGACTTTTTCAACATAACGATTTTTCTCAAGTCCATTAAAACTTACAAAATCAATATTTTAGAATAAAATGAATTTCAAACGTGTTTTCGCACATTAAACTTCATAAAATATTCGAGTTAAAAAATTCAAGAGAAAAAAGTGAGTTTTTCTCAATTTTGCAACAAGCACCTAACTTTTCACGGTGATAAAATGACAAAAAAGGCTAGTTACAATGTCTAGTCTGTGCCAATATGATTTTCATATCGGGGAATAACGAGTTTGAACAAAATTTTATGGATATCGGCATTATTTCTAAAAAGAATTATGAATAAATTCCCAATACTAATGAAAAGTGGATTTTTGCACAAAACATTGAGACATAAATTGATCAGTTTAAGGCACAGTAAAAGTCCTCCTTTTTTCTTGATAACCCATTTGAAAAAACTTTCAGAAAAAATATGAATATATATTTGAAGAGACTATCATAGAAAAAACTATGCTGAAAATTGGTGTCCATGTTTAGCTTGATGTTGGTGAAGTCTATTTTGTAAGGGTTAGGTCTAACTTGGTCAATTTTTAATATTTACAAAAAAAAATAAACGTTGCCAGAATTCAGATAACGTCAGCTTTCTAACCCTCAACAGAAATCATCTCAATTTTTTATGATGAAAGCGTGATTTAAAATTTCTGGAGGGGTGACATTTTAAGCATAACACCCCCTTTAGGGGGTCTAGATTTTTTTTATTTCTTAAAAAGTAGGACAGATAGAGATCTCTCCATTTGCACATCTCTTTAGAGATACCTACAGCAGCTGTCTATGTAATTTCCTTGAAAAATAAATGATAAATACCTATTTTATGAAAGTTTTCACAAGAAACTTGAACTTTGTCTCGATTTTCTGAGATCTGAAGTCTACTGGATATACCTGGGAAGACCAATTTTTCCAACTGCAGTTTCACAATTTTTAAACGGAACCAAAAAGCGTATACCACAGCAAAAGCTCTTTACGAGAACTTTATAGATCACTGTAGTTTTCCCGAACAATTGCATAGTGATCAGGGAAGACATTTCGAGAGCCAGGTTATCAAAGAATTATGCAGAATAGCTGCAGTTAAAACAATCTCGAACAACAGCCTACCTATACATGTATGGGTAACGAGTTGGCTGAACGCTATAATCAGACACTTGTCAAGATATTAGCTACACTTGATAATGATAAAAAGTCTGATTGGCCTACTTACGTCGCACCATTAGTGCAGGCGTATAATGCCACGAAAAGCCAGGCACTGGGATACTCGCCACATTACCTGATGTTCGGGTAGCACCCGACACTTTCTGTAGATGCATTTTCGGTACATCACCAGACCAAGTGGTTAATATAAATCCCACAGATTATATTAGTAGAGGGAGATAGAGAATGCGAACAAAGTAGCTGCAAGGGAAACTGCGAAACTTGCCAATCGTAACAAAGATAGGTATGACAAGAAAGTACCCGTTACGTATTCCAGACTAGAGATAGGTGATAGTGTCTTAGTATGCAAGATAGGTCTTCAAGGGGGAAATAACTAGCTGATCGCTGGGAGCAGGACATTACGTAGTAACGGAAGTCCCCGAGGTGGGAATGCCTGTCTATTGGATCAAGGATAGAAAAGGGAGGGGACCCTACTGATGAGGACGACGTTAAGAGGGCTGAGGTGAGGCCTAAGAGGAAAAAAGGTCGTCTAAACAGGTTGAATCAGAATCGAGTTCTGAATCTGATTCCCACTCGGAATCTGACAGCTCCCAACTTATACAGCGATTTGTAATCCCCCAGAGACGAAACACGGGTTATCGCCATTAGAATCCGTGAACTCTAGGTTCTCAGATCCCCGATCAGAGGACAGGTAAGAAACCCTGATACGAGTTAACGACACTGCGTTAGATTCGAGTGAGGGAGGGGACACACGTTCAATTGTAAATGGTAACTCTCGGGGGGGGGGTCTGGAATACGAGTCCGGAAGTAGGTAGTTACCACACGGGCAACCCAGTAACAGCAGGCCAAATGCGGTCGCAGCGGTCTCGGAAATCCCTTGATAGGTGCATTCTACTGTAGAATCATTTATTTCGTGGGGTTGAATTTACATGGTTTTCATATACTAACCTGTTTCAAGGACATTATATTTCACTTTTTTTTTATTTTCGCCTATCAATATTATACCAAATTTATGTTTTCGTGGGGATTTAATTTCGTGGATTTTTGTTATCTAAGAAATAAACGAAATTTAATATCCCACGAAAATGATGTTACAGTATGCAAGTCAGGGTGAAATATTTGTCTAAATACTTTATACAATATTGTATCTATTTTTTTACTGTCATGTGAATCGATACAAATTGTACTGTTCATGATATAGCATATTTAGGTAATGCTGAACGGTAAGCAGACACTTTGATTATCAAATTATTACGTGACCTGATTTTCTGCGAGGAAAAGTTGCAAGCTTAAGATTTTTTTCCAATATTATTTTAAACAAGTTTAAACGTATGATACACATGAATAACGTGCTGATAAGATGTCAGTTTGTTGTCCCGAGGGTAAATTATTTGACTCCTCTCATTCATTCGAAATATTTTTATTATGATTAATGAGATGAATTTTGTCACTAATCAATATACCTGCGAGATTTACAATGGAATATTTAACAATGATGAAAATTGGGGACAATTACAATTAAGGAAACATTATAGTTACGCTATGCTGGATATTTTGCCAAACAGAATCTTGAGATAAATTTCCAGAATATTCAAACACTCTAACGTCAATGGATACCGACAATTGTGATCAAGAAGTAGAAGGGTTGGATAGTTAAAAAAATCGGGAAAAAAAGACAAATGATCTAAATTAAATACAAATGAAACCAGCGATTTTTTTTTATTTTTATTGATTTTTTTATTATTTTTATTTGAGGGAGCCTCCTACACAGTATCCGTGATGTGATTAATCTTTTCCATACTCTGATATACCGTTTTCGAATTTAATAAGGGCATTTAAAGATTAATATCGTGTATTCACTTGATGACGTAACATATTTGAATACACTGAACAAATTCGTGCATATTGAATAAAAAAAAAATGTGATTTCGAATCGATGATATAACGACACCGTTATAATGAAACACCTAGGGGACACTTATTCAGGTCTTTTGAGATAACCCTAAAATATCTGTCAAGTCCTATTCAGCCTTGTTCCGCTTTCATACTGGCTGATGTTAGAATAGAATACTAAAAGGTGTCATGTACGTCGTTTATCATAATGAAACCATATTTAATCTTTGTCCACAAAATCTGAAGTGTTTAATCCGACAACTAAATGTGTGATGTGGTACAAAATGTAGGTATCATTTTGTTTTATCCATCACAAACCCCGTCATGGCCCTCGCAACAAAAAGGTGTCTTTACCCAGGGGGGCATGTCGTATTTGCGTGACAGCTTTGGCGATTAGCTATGATTAATGACAGGCACCGCGGTTCTCCTAGAATGGAATAAACTGGAATTACACTCCGATAGCCCACCATCTATGCTCCAATAGTCCTGCAAAGTGGACAGTAATAGAGTGTAGTTTCCAAATAAAGCCCAGACGGTCATCGTTAGCTCCGCCGTATACGGAGAGTCACCTTGATCATGTCCGGGCTGAGAGCTGAACGATCCGTGTAACGAGATGATCACCGCGCCAACACTTGATGAGTGTAAGGTGCTACCGCGCAGGGCGGAACCGGAAATTATAATGTTATTTCATTACCAAGTGTTCCATCGGGATACGCAATAAAAAAGAGAATCGTCTTTACTTGTTCCTAGTGTTGAGGTAATGTAAGGTTTGTAGACAAATATATTTCCCGACCTTGCTAGGCATACGAATAAAGCTAGTAATTTCATCATACAGATGATACAGTAGTGATTATAATGGAGCGTTCCTTATCATATCTAGTTATATAGGTTGTACAGAAGGAAATAAATACTTGAATTCATATATCAAAATCAAGATAGTTGTCCACTCTAAACTATCATACTGTCGAGATGGAGTTTTCAATATAACATAGTTCATACCAACTAATGAGGCTTGATAAAATGTCCAGGTGAAACAGTGACGAAGTACTCAATGAGATTGATTACATGTAGTTAAAGGATACATAAAAACAATCCACGTTTTATACTTTTAAATAATCAAGAAAAACAAGAGTGTGACAAGAACATTCCATACATTTGGTAACTAAAGATACAATAGTTAGATTATGACAAACAAGGCGGGATTCCACGTGTAGATTGGTTTAAGGTAAATACTGCATGATTTATAAACGTCAAGAGAAGTTACACGCTGAGCTTCTAATTTTACTTGAAATATTGTAATGCGGATTTACCTCTTCCGGAAATCGGGGTCCGGTCCCCGGATTTGATACTAGACGCGGAAGCACGTTATCCGGGGTTCGTTGAGTTTTACCGCCATTAATAGGTTGCACTGAAAACTCGGACGATCTTTGTGTTGTTATTGAAGAACACAGCCAGCCAGCCGGCATAACAAGTGGTGTCAGAAGTGGGATTTTGCTTATACGCCCTGCAGGGAGTCCAAAACCCGTTTCTTTTTGTGTAATGTATTGCAATTCGTACCTCAAAATGGACAGAGGTCTGCTACAGGTAATCGCGCTGCATTGTGTGTTTGTGGGTTGTTACTCGTCATTTAAATGATTATTTTTTAATTTGATTACTATAACTTATTTACTATTTTCACAAAGTAAGAGCACAATAACTAATTTACTCGGTTTGGGTAATTTACTGTTTTGTGTGCCTATATTTAGCCTGTGTTTCTGTACTTTCGTTTTACATGTATTTTCGTATTGGTGTTCACTGCGAACACTAGAATTGTTTCCAAACGAATCGTTCACTGCGAACGGTCAAACATTATCTTTCGGAGGTCGGAGAAGGATCTCGTAGACTACCTTAAGTCACACAACGTGACAATACCACCTCACGAGGCAGATTTGACCACCCTGCTAGTATCCGACAGCAAAGGAAAGCGCCTTGCAGTGGTACACAGGGGCAGTAATCCAAATCTTCCAATACAGTTCTCATGGAAAGGTGGTGCAAACTCATCAACCCTAGTATCCCTACTAAAAGAACAAATTCCCATCCTCAAGCAGAAATTTGGTAAACCTGTTTATGTTTATTTCTGGGCTGGTACATGCGACATAACCTCAAAGCAAGGCGGTTATATAAACATTTCTGGTACCTGTGTTAACACTGTACACAAAATTATCAACTGCTACAAAAGAGCGAAGGACTACACAATAAAACAGGGGTGCAAAATTCAATTTATTGGAGTACCTGTTTATTCGGTTAGCTTTTACAATGATATCCAAGGTCACCATAATCCGAGCAAGTTTCTAGAAACAGATGCTGAAGTTGCAAGCCAGGTACACTTCTTGAACTCTTAAATTGAACTTCTCAACACAGAACTTGGTACCACAACACTTAAATTCAATGCTGAACAGATATCAAGGAAAGGGTCCTCAAACAAAACTTCCAGTGTTTGAGGGAAAGGAGGATATAGAGGTTTTTATTGTTCCCTTTGAACGGTTAGCAGAGCGTTATAACTGGACAGACAATGAGAAAGTGGACAGACTCTACGAATGTCTGAAAGGAAGGGACATGTGGTACATCTGCTCCTTACCAAGGGAGATGAGAAGAGATTACAGGAATCTAAAGTATAGTCTGATCAAACGGTTCGGACGAAGAGACCCACCCACAACAGCGAGATCAAAATTACACGAAGTAAGGCAACGCAGCCTAAGTAATGACGAATTTGGGGAAGAGGTTTGGCGCCTAGTTACCCTTGCTTATCCTAATGTAGATCTCGACTTGCAAGATCAATTGGCTGCAGAGGCATTCCTCAAGGGGTACAAGAACCCCAAGGTATCTTATGATGTGTTGAACAAGAAACCAAAAACTATCAATGAGGCTATTGAAATGGTTACTTCACAAGAACATAACTTCAAAGCCACCATCGGTAGGGAGAAAGAGATACGAGACAAGGCTCGGCGCGTTTCATGGGCTGATGGGGCTGGTGTAAAAAATGTCTCCGATGACGAAGAAGCGTTGAATACACAGCGTGTTCAACTGCCAAACACTGCCTTAGAGTCGGACAACCTCAGTAAATTAGATGTTCGGATGAAACAGCTTGAGGATCTTGTTCGGAATAGCTCGCTAGAGTGTCGCGCAAGATTCGACCAGTTAGGGAACGAACGCCAAAGTGGGTTTAGCAAGGAAGGAAAGGAATGTTACAGATGTGGTGGTAAGGGACACTTCCAAAGAGATTGCAGCTCTAGGAGATCAAGATCGCCCACACCACCGAACAGTCCCCGTTCTCGCTCACCACAGCATGATGTTAAGATCACCCGGACCAATAGGACAGAGAAAAGCATTATCGTCCCAGTAACGGTCAATGGAACAACAACTGAAGCGGTTATTGATACTGGGGCCGACGCCACAGTCATCTCTGAGAAATGGGCAAATGAAATAAATTTGCTGTATGCTAAGCCAAAGAAAGAAATTCGTCTAATGACAGCTGAGGATGGTGCAGAGATGACAGGATTAGGTGTAGTCACTGCGACTCTCCAAATTGGGGAAGAGGTGAGGGAATTACCAGTTGTGATAGCTCCTATCAGAGACAACATACTGGTGGGCATTGATCTACTCCAATCTGTACAGGCCATTATCCATACTGGAGAAAAGAACCTGGAAGTCAACGGAAAAGTAATCCCAGGACACTCTCAGTTGAACAGATCTGGGACTGCTATTGCCAGGAGTATAGTTAGAGTACATGCAGATGTTGTGGTGCCACCAGGAAGTGAGAAAATAATCATCGGAAGATTGGAGACACCATCAGACACTTCTCAAGCAATACTGGAGGCATTCAATCATCAAAGCGGAATGCGAGTTGGGTCATGTCTTGTCTCTATGAATCAAACTATTCCTGTGAGAGTTCTCAACCTGAAGGATAGCGAGATTAAACTCACAAATGGCACATTTCTAGGAAAAGTTGAGGAAGCTGACCTAGCTTGGGACCAAAATATGAGCAGGGAGCCTTCCGTAAACACCAGTGTCGAGCCAGAACATTTACAGGAGGCCCCTGGGACAAACAGAGAGGTTCCGTTGCATGTACAGGATATTTTTGAAGAGTCCTCAAAAGGACTGTCATCAAATCAAAAAGAGGATCTCTGAATGCTGCTGAATGACTTTCCTGATATATTTGCTAAGGATGACTACGACCTAGGCAGATTCAGCGGAGTCAGACATAAGATTGACACAGGTGAAAACAAACCTATACGTCAACCCGCAAGAAGGACACCATTTGGTTTTCAAGCTGAGGAGGACGCCCATCTACAAAAACTTCTTGACACTGGTGTTGTCATTCCATCTAGTTCTGAATTGGCATCACCGGTAGCACTTGTTCGCAAGAAAGATGGTGGTGTGCGTTGGTGCATAGACTATCGAAAGGTGAATGAGGTCAGTGTAAAAGATGCTTACCCACTTCCAAAAATT
>NW_018408062.1:582399-622647 GCF_002113885.1 Mizuhopecten yessoensis
GCAAGCAAGAAGTCCTGCTCTGCGGAAGTATCTACTAACCCTTCAGCAGTTCAAACTGATACACGATGTTCTCTACTACCAGTGGGAGGCAAATGGACAGGAGTCACTGCGACTCCTGGTTCCATTCCAGATGAGAAAAGAGATCATGCAGGCATGTCATGAAGCTGTTTACTCCGGTCATCAAGGGGAGAAGAGAACTCTGGAACGAGTGAAGAAGGACTTTCACTGGCACAACATGTCGATGGATGTGAGCATATTTGTTCGGAAATGTCATGTATGTGCCGCTGAAAAGAAGAGTAGTAGAACTATGAGAGCACCTCTTCAGACCTACATCTGCGGAGCGCCAATGGACAGGATACAATTGGATGTCGTTGGGCCTTTTCCTATTAGTGATGCTGGGAACAAATACATACTTGTCATCATCGACCAGTTCATCAGGTGGGTCGAGGCTTACCCAATTACACAACAGGACAGTAACACGACAGCAAAAAAACTGGTCCTGGAGTTCATCTCTAGATTTGGCGTACCCCTGGAGATCCACACGGATCAAGGACGAAACTTCCAAAGCGCCCTGTTCAAGGAAGTATGCCGGTTACTCGGAATCGCACAGACCAAGACTACGCCCTATCACCCTTCATCTAATGATCAGGTTGAGCGGTTTAACCGCACGCTGTTGCAGATGATCAGGTGTTATCTAGATCATGGCCAGGCGCATTGGGATGAGAACATTCCCCTTCTTCTGTCTGCATATCGAAGTACGCAACACCCTGCGACAGGATTTACACCAAACCTGTTGATGCTGGGTAGGGAGGTCCATTCTCCTCCCGAGCTGATCTACATGGATCCGTATATTTCGCGTTCCTCTGATGACGCACCCACCTACCTCGACCGGATGTTAGAGGGTATGCACATTACAAAGGAATTAGCTAGGAAAACATTGAGGGCTTCAAAGGTACATCAGAAAAAAGTATATGATCTACGGGCTAGGGGAAGAGAGTACCACGTCGGGATCTTGTATACGTGAAGAACCAATCACGATCTGTTGGCAATCTCCAAAACTCCAATCTGTTTGGAATGGTCCTTTTGTGATCACAAAGAAATTTGGTCCGGTCGTGTATGAGGTCCGTGGCCGCAAGAAGGCTTCAGTTCTTCACCATGACGGCTAAAACAATATTTGTCTGAGGTCATCCCGGCCTGGGTTGCCAAGATAAAGCATGATCTTGGTACCTCCTCTCTCCCAACGATTGTTGAGGAAGACCATCTTCCAACCATGGATAAGAAGTTCGGGACAGAGGAAAACCACCACGAGTCGCAGAACAGCCAACAATCGCTGAAAGCCAGTTTACCAGAGGAAGAGCCAAAGACACCTGTGCCAACTGGGATGTGTTCACAGCGAACCATCTCAGATGAACCATCCCGGTCCTCGCGTTACGGCCGGGCATATAAGCAGCCTACCAAGCTTGACCTTTAGCAGGAGCTAAAGGAGCCTGGAAGGGGGTGGTGTAATGCGGATTTACCTCTTCCGGAAATCGGGGTCCGGTCCCCGGATTTGATATTAGACGCGGAAGCACGTTATCCGGGGTTCGTTGAGTTTTACCGCCATTAAAAGGTTGCACTGAAAACGATCTTTGTGTTGTTATTGAAGAACACAGCCAGCCATCCGGCATAACAATATTTTGCCATACATAGAAAATGAAGCAACCAAAGGGAGTTGCTGTATGATGTTTAGAACATATTTGAATTATAATAGAAAAAAACACGTTTTCCCTTAACCATTGAAAACTACATAGAAATTGCCTAACCTTTGGGGTGCTATTTCTTTATTTCAATGATAGGATTTTCTAATCGTTCACGAAGAATTACGTAGAATGTAATCGAATCATCTCCTTCACCTCATGCTGTTCTCCTAGTTTGGGAACTGAACTATATACCTGTGTAATTCTTCTTCTTATTTTACATATTTCAAACAAAATGGGCGGTGTAGTTATAATGGTATCAGAGAGTTCTTTTTACCGGAAACACGGTTGTTTAGAGCTTTGCAGACGGAGATTACTCGGCCACTGTATGTCTGTGACAGCCACCGATGTAATCGATGTGTTTTGTTAGGAGACTTATACTTATCTGTATCAATGGAGTGCCTAAGGTCAGGACGAGGTGTTTATGCCATGCCTGTATGTAAATGGCGGCCATTTGTCGCCCGCATGCAGCGCCCTCTATGTCTGGGGCGGAGGAGATAGTGGATGTTAGAAAACGGCTGATATGAAGCGTCACGCCAATTCTATCTAAAATACATCAGTCTTCATCTAGGCGGCGTATATTTGGGAGAAAATAAAACGGTTTTGTACACACTATGGTATTTTATTTAAAGATAGTCGTATTTAGATATGCAAAGCTTTCTTAATAAGAAAACCACTTGTCTTAAATGACGTCAGAGAGTGAAGATTCCGAAACTGTATAGCTATTTTGAACATAACACCCATGTTAAGGATGTACTCTTCTGAGGTTTCAGTCACTTTCAAGTCTCGTTTTGATCTGGTGTAACGGGTTTTTGTAATATTTTACAAATTATGATAGGTTAAATAGCAAACATACATCTGAAAAACATGTCAAAAAACTAGATGTCTGTTGTGTGTAGAACATCTTTTACAAGAATTTGAAAAAATGACCAATTTGGCGGCCATTTTGAAAAAGTGTATTTATGTGCATTTCTTGCGATTCACAAAGGGCAAAATTTCACCTTTTTTGACACTAGAATGTAGCAGGTTCAATTTTGCTGTACAACTTTATAATGTTCAATATGATAAAAATATTATGCAAAAAAGTGGAAAGTTATATATTATTGGTATTTTTTTTACATATTAGGATAACTGAAGCACTTTTGATTTTTGACCCCGAAAAAGGTGAAAAATAACACAAATATTAATGGGACACCCCCCCATTTTGAATTGGCGGCCATTTTGAAAAAGTGTATTTATGTGCATTTCTTGCGGTTTACAAAGGGCAAAATTTCAACTTTTTTGACACTAGAATGTAGCAGGTTCAATTTTGCTGTACAACTTTATAATGTTCAATATGATTAAAATATTATGCAAAAAAGTGGAAAGTTATTTATTATTGGTATTTTTTTTACATATTAGGATAACTGAAGCACTTTTGATTTTTGACCCCGAAAAAGGTGAAAAATAACACAAATATTAATGGGACACCCCCCCATTTTGAATTGGCGGCCATTTTGAAAAAGTGTATTTATGTGCATTTCTTGCGATTCACAAAGGGNTAATTGTATTCTCAACCAATTGTTAAACTATATATGGGCAACCTAAACCTCGGATGTCATCTTCCGTCCTACATGTCAACATTATTTGTGTAGGTCAAAGGTTACGGACCTGTTCGTCTGAAATGATATTCAATAATATCAGCAATATAGTTATTTAACGTTTCAGCATTAAAAAAACTTAATAGTTCAGTAGTATATAAGCGCATGGGATCTTTTCTAAATAGCAATGAGATAATGTATGTATGGTTTTAGAATTGAACAAATGGCCTCAAGGAACAATCGTTATCTATTACGCTGTAATATTATATGATATTATTGTAGGTCAGCAATTCGGTGATTATTTCTGGTGCTGTACACGATAGAGCCCTGCAGTATATTTTAATTCAGGAAAACCCTAAAGGACACACTGATCATTGGAAATGCATGAAGTTGAACAAAACAACAAGTAGAGTGACTTCTGGTGCCTAGCCTGGAGTGTTTACTCTGCGTGTTCTCGTTAATAGTGAGGAAATACGATATTGTTAATTTGACTAAACTGTAGGAAAATTGACATTTTGTCGCCTAGGTGTCTGTGTTACCTTTTGGTCTGATTGTCACCACTGAAACCGAGGGATGTTTTAATTGGACCAGACACGGAAACAGTCGGCCCTGAGCAGCTGACTCTACCACAGAGATATAGTGCCGAAGTGAGAAAGCAATTTCCAAACCAATATATTGGTGCCAACTATTCTTGCTCGGACGATGTGGACGTGCAGGAACTGGAAATGATTTATAATCCTTACTGGCAAACTTTTATCTGCGAATTGAAATATATCAATAATTATACATTCCAAACCTGCCTGCCGGCGCCTTTACCGCCATCAAAAGTAGGTTTCGAAGATTATAAAATTTAACTACATGCAAGACGAATCATTGAGGTGTGTTTTTCGTATACATGTTAACCAAATGTGTCACTGAAATGAAAAGTTTTATTACAGCAAAGTTTTATGACGTATATGGACAATCTACATTTTATGACAACGAGTACATAAAGGTTGTAGTCCAAGAAGATTTGTAAGCAATAAGTGGAATAAATATCAGTTTGACCTCACACGTCAGTATCAAATTTGATTTTGTGAATATCATGTGGAATGTATCATTTACCAGTGATACACGATTGATAACTGCGATGTTGTCAGCGCTTTTCATAGAATGAGACTAAAAGCATTTGTATTTTTTTTGTTCAAAAGGTAGAATAGCCATTTCATCATGGCTAATTTTGAACATGTTAAAATATCCGTGGGAACATTTGCTTACGGCCTAGAGACCTTTGCAACCGTTAGAACATGTCTTACACGGCATAGCATGACACTGCTTTTCTCTGTTTCCAAAATACTCATCTTGTGTCTAATATCATATAAGAAATATTAATAAATGCTGATGAATACTGCTCAGATATTAATTTCCAATATTGTTTTGAAAGATAGGCCGATTTTGCCATTGGAGTATTTTCCCCTAAACTTCACGTATACCTGTATATTCAGATCCCTAGCTCTCTCGCTGACCATAGGGAAGAATAGTAAATATAGATATGTAAAGAAACGACATGAAACTGAATTCCTCCACCAATCCTAAATCTCCTATTTACCTATTAAATAAAAACGTACTATTTGCAATTTATTAAACAGTGTGCCCTTCTCTGTATAGAGCCCCGTCAGTGCTGGCCAGAATTTCGATGAAGCAAAGGAGGTAAGGCAATACTCAAGCTACATAAACAAGATTTAAAACTGTTCGAAATGGAGTTTTTTAATCCGGAAACTAAAGAAAATATTTATCATACTGCAATGCTCACTAATAGACATACCCATCCCCCAGGGAAATTGTGGCGTATTTCGAAATCTGTAATGAATCTTGGAAATAAAAGTGCAAATGACTCCCCTCTTGTTATCCAAGGCGGCCCTCAACAGTACACGGTGTAGACAAAGCTGGAACGTTTAAGGATTATTTCACGTCGATATCTGTTACTGAGGAGACTGCCGAGGGTTTTCCGGCTGACTGCTTTCCACTCTAGCTAAACATGTCAACAATCGACACAATTCCAGGTTTACCTTTCTAAGTACTAATGCAACTGCAGGTCCTTACACAACCTCCAAACTCCATAAAAATGGGTTTTACAGCCTCTTGTTATACCCCTCTATAAGATATATAATAAATCTATATCAAGGTGTGCTTCCTTATGTATGAAAAAACGCTCAGTGTTTGTGTGTTAGAAGTGATCCATAGAATTACAGTCCAATATAAGTGCTCCTATTTAAAGCAAAATACTCAAAAATATAGCTTAAGATTCACATTGGTAAATTATCTCTCCAGAGAAGATATAAGTTTAAAAAATCCATTCAGATTTATTGTATTTAGATAATCGGCTGCTAAACAACAATAAATGTAATATATAATTCAAGGAATTAAATCATGTGATATCAGTAAAGCCTTTGACATGGGTTAATATGGTGATTTTATCTCACTAGGCAAATATGAAGCCTACCATAGATATATGGTGGTTTTATCTCACTAGGCAAATATGAAGCCTACCCTAGATATATGGAAATCCTTACTAAAGAGAATAACCCGTTCACAAACAAACAAATTGAATGCCGAAATTCAGAATTAACAGAAAATCGTTCTTTACACGCGCAATTTTAGAATACGGAAATCTTGCATGGGCGAAATGTGCCCAGCTAATACAACGTCCATGGGACGATACAACCTGGAGCAGTAGGTATTATTCGAACAAGGAACACATCATATTATTGAATAGAGAGAATTTAGTAGTGTATCGAAATTTATGTCAGAATGTAACAGTGTTTTCTACAGAAGAGAAAATATCACTTTAGGCCAATTAAGAAAGCCTGTCAGCAATTCGAATTGGAATCTGTTATATTCCAGGATGATTGTTAGCACTACTTGTAAGTATGGTCCTCCTGTTAAAGAAAGAAATAATTTCTTCTGTGTATTTTAACTAATGGCGAATTCTCCTAAAATCCAACTCTTCACTGAGTGAAGCGATACCGCTCAATGCTTAAACATGTCTGTATTTTTGCCAATTTTCTTTTCGTCAACCTGGATATTCTGCTTCATTCTGGAGATAATTCCGAGTTACATTAGCGAAACAGAGCGTTTCCATTCGTCATCACTGATTTATAACAGATATTGCCACAGCTCTGTGTCTGCTTGTCAATTTTTTATGGACTTGTCCCAGCACGACAAAAGTGCAAACGTATGGACAATTGATCTATATATGGTGAGCACATGTTTGTCACAACTTTGTGTCTGCTTGTCAACTTTTTTTGGACTTGTCCCAGTAACGAATAGTGCAGATGTAAGGACGATTGGTCTATATATGGTGGCCACAAGCTTTTGTCTGACACGCTGGCTGATTTTTGTGACAACTATTGCATCATCCATAGCGGCCCTTTGTTGTCGCATTGTTAGAAAAATAACATCAATTATATGAAATATGTATGATATCACGATTTCCTGATAAACAATGTTTGAGTATATACGTTTAATCGCTAATAAGAAGACTTGTTCATTTTTTGCCTGTTGCCCTTTCGCGTTTCAGATCTGAAGCATTATGAAACGTAAAAAATATAATATCGCATTTTTGATAAAGATAATTATCTTTATACAATTCTAGCACGAGGATTTCTACAGTTGCTGATAGATGAAGATTGAAAGAATATACGATTCAATCAATAAACCGTAATGTTTGCCCATTGCAACTTTGAGTATTCATTGTTTTAAATGTCTATTTTATGTAATGTTTATACTATTTCTAACTCGCCATTCTCGTGATAGTAACAATGAATGAGAGATTTTTGTAGGAACTCTTTGAATTGCCACAGTGCGTAACTGTTTCATGACATAATATCGAACTCAGACTAGGAAATGATTGTTCTGAAACATTAAAACAGGTCAAGGTAAGGCCATTATTACAATTTTCTCTGGCAGCCGAGTTTACATTTTTAAAACACGATGTAAAATTATGGTAACGACAACGCTGTAGCTGTTCCTCAAGGAACTACGTAAATATATGTCATACGATTTCGAGAAAGTGTGGGTTTTCATTAGTAAGTAATCTTGGTGGTGTTTTATTATTAATTTTCCCAGTGATGGTACTACGCGGTGCAGCCACATAGCAATCATACGACCACCTTAGTGCTGCAGGGCTCCTGTCACTTTATCAGTAACATAGTATACCTTAATTAGGGGAACTTAATAATATTTAATTCTCCAGTGATTATCGGTTAGTTTTTCCTAGAACGTTGGAATTACGTTTCGTCTGACTGAAAAATTACAATACGAAACAGTGGCTATTTCTAAAGCGCCTGACAAACGGCTGTCTAACACTGATGGATTAACGTGTCCGAAACTGTTACAAAATGATTACCATTTCAGCCCGGGGGCGGGGCGTAACTCTTACAAAGGTCAATAACGCTTAATACAATAACACTCTTGGTCACTTGTTTTGTCCGAAATGTCAAGTTAGCGAACATTCTCATCCAAGCTACGGTTATAAAAATTACACGAAAAACCAACACTATCGCCCGGTGATCAAATGACGCGCTTGTGTAAAAATAATGACTTTCATTAGCCGTCCTTCTTTCCTGTCCCCTTATAAGGGCTGGCTTGTAGTGGGCCATACACACTTTGTACTCTGTCGCCTTTTTTAAGACTATGTCCAGTGTTTTGACAGGTGTAGAGCGGTACATCCTTCACTCCTGACGTTAAGTGGAAAACCGTGATTAACACCGGAACTTTAGGGGTATCAGATAATGGACGTCGTGGCACTTTCTTTTGTGACAATTGTCACTTTAGACCTATAGTGTATATCACAGGCGCACGCCCACATCACCACAAATAAAGAAGATACCACACCGGGTGTCAGGCCCTTTATAATGTGATTGTGTTTTTCTCCGTTCTTTTACACGCGTGTGTTATAAAAACGATACCTGTGCCTTTGTCCATACAAACGTGTAAACAAAGGTAAATCTGCGTATCAATGTATGCAGGAGAATGAGAATTGATAATCGTAATTGTACAAAAACTCCTGTTACTGATTTGTAAAAAAATAATGACAAACATAACTGCATCAATAATAACCGTAACGGCATAATATGATATTCATCTTTTCTCGTAAAGAATATGATTCAAGGCAGAACAGACTTGTACAAAATTATCTTTTTCTGGATTAATATGCAATATATATATATATACCATACATATCCAACGACGAAAATGTAATCAATAAATAAAATTGACATTGATCCCCCATAAAAGTGTTAATTGAACTGTCAGCTAATCAACTACTACACATGCGTATCTGCTAACACAGATGCGCCATCTGTTAGGGACACTTTTAGAAAAAAACATTTCCTGATAGTCACCCGTGCGAAATAATAAGAAGGACGAGTTTGACATTTCGATAGGTTAATTTCCCTTTCTTGATATTAACCTCCCGGCTACCCTATCTTCGTTATTTACATTCCGCAATGGTTCAGTTAAAAAAATGGTCTGATATCATGACGTCCGTGACAGATGTCGACTATTGACACGCAATGGTTTCCAAATATGCAATTAATGAAGACTTTGGGCAAGTTTTATGGTCGCCAGTATAATCTTGTAGGGAAATATGATGTTAGTTCTTCGTGTGACGGTCGATTGTTTTGATTATGCTCATCAGTGTACTTTGGGTATTTAGTCACTACCCGAAGACGTGATACATAATGTATTACTTTGATTATTTGACATATATTTATATGAGGAAACAGAAGGTGCATACTCTTCCGGAATCCAAGGTCTTATTATCTATTTTCGATTGCTTCCACGTTAATTTTTCATTTGTTCACATTTGTCCCTAATTATAGTTTTGTAGACAGTTCGATATTTCACGTGGCTTAATGTGCATACAGAACTGATGGAGCATAGTCCAAATATACATCTTTAACCGATTGACGTCAGAATCTAAAAAATTGAAGCAAAACATCAAGGTGATTTAACATTATTTGTAATAGAGTAGCTTGGTGAATTATTTGCAGGATACCTTTGCACAAAACTTTAAAAAAGCAATATAGAAATATTGGCTGCCTAGTGGACGCAATGAAAAATGTAGCCGGAGGGACTCCGTATTTCAAACTTGTTCCTGGAATTTGAATTTGTGATTATATGAATAAAAGCAGAGAGATCGATGCAAAATAATTCCAACTGGAGGGTTACAGATAATTTGTAAATTCTTCCGAAATCGTTATCGGTAAAACGAAACCTCTGTCCCAGCAAAAGGATTAAAGATGCATCGTCAGCCAATGTTAACAACATCACATATCGACGAATGATATCTATAGTACGCTTCAATGTACCCCTATACTTGCATCTTTTAATTGGTGTTAATTCACTTAAGGATGATGGATCATTATATAAAGTCTCCTGCTAGTTTCATTTTTAAAATCACATCAAAGATATCCTGAAACATGCGCCAACTCCTTGAAATAATAATATTGTACTGATTAGAAATCTATATAAAAAAAAAAACACGAAGAGGTTATTAGCGCTAAGTTTTACGTCATTTACTCTCCCATTCAAAATCCTAAATCATAAATACCTATTTTTATTCATCGCTCATATTAAGATCATGTATGCTACATGTAGTACTCGTTGATGACAACGTCATTCATTTTGCACAACCCAGGAGACCTCATCACATTGCAGAATTATATATGTCGACCGCATAACTTGTATTAATTTGCACTGTCAGCTATGACAGCGCGATAATAAAAAATGTTATTGTGGTAATTCAAATTAACTTTTAATAATAGTAATAGATCACGTTAGAACACGTAATTAAACAATCGATAAAATATGACGTGTCATATACCTTAAATAACATTTTTGAAAGATTTTATTACATTTTGTTTGTTTTGTTGTCATGCCTTTGGTTGGACTTTCAACGTACCTTGTTTATGTTGGATTATGATACTTTATAAAAATCATTATGAATAATGTTTCATCGCTGGCTCTGCTGTTTGCTGAACTAAGCTATCATCCGAACTTCTTACTCCTCCTTCCAGTACCATTCAATCAGGGCAACAGTCGTATGATGACTTCAGAAATACATTCTTAACAACATAAAGGTTACTTCATCATACAAAGCACCTACCAACAGCAGCGGTGCTGTTTAATGTCAAACAGACTTGTACAAAATTATCTTTTTCTTGATTAACATACCATACATATCTAACAACAAAAAATGTAAACAATGAATAAAATTGATATTGATCCCCAAAAAGTGTTTCTTAAACTCTCAGCTCATCCACTGCTACACTTGTGTGCCTGCTAACACAGATGCGCCATATGTTTGGGAAACTGTTAAAGAAACCTATTTCCTGGTCGTCACCCGCCCGAAACACATGACCAAAATGGGCAAGTTACTTCTAAGCTGTACAATAAGCAGAACGATTTTGACATTCCGATAGGGAACTTGTCCTTTTTTATATTATCTGGTAGTTGCTGAACTAGGCCATATTGCGAACTTCTTACCCCGTATTTCGATTTTCAGTACCATTCGTTCAGGCTGACAGTTGTATTATGACTTATGAAATACATTCTTATTTTAAATCTATACACTACAATACCTCATACAATACCGAAAGAATGCATACGTTTCCTTATAATTTGTGTTTCCTTTCCATGGTAAACATAAATATTAATCTATGGTTGTACATTACTTTGGAACACATTTAGTGAACAACAGGACAAAGGTCAAAATGAAATACACTGAAAATAAAATCATGAGGATGATCGGGTTCCTAGTTGACAACCGATTACCTCGAGCTTTATTTACAACATGACAATCAGAGACGGCTTGCTAGTAAGCTGTACCTTTAGATCTTAAAAGAGATTAAAAAAACACAAATTCAATTTTGAAACAAAAGATTAAGTGAATGTGAGTTATGGGGTATAATGGGTGGAAAGAGCTAGAGTTTCTAGAGTCAAACACATTATAAACCTGATGAATGAACTTTTTTTATAACAGCTATCGCATCGAAACAGTTACTGCAGTGGTGCGGTAATCAATCAATGTATTTTTCTTACTGATACATTTCGATGATTATACCACCTGCTTATATATGAAATAGCGCAAATGACGACACATTTCAGAAGGAAAGAACACGAGTGTGTGTCTTCGTGATGACCATGAACGGATATTTTCTAGATGATTTATACACTACTGTAGTAGAAAACAAAATGAAAACAAAATTTATCGTAGTGTAAAATATTGTTAAAAAGAGGTAGCTCTATTCTGCATTGGCCTACACATACTTAAGAACTCTTTTGGTCTTTGCAGAATATCTTTGGCAGTGTACACCTCCTTATGAAATAAAAGATTTTTGGTTACGGATTCAAAAACCATAACGACATTTTCTAGAAATGTTATCTTTTTTTTCTGATAAAACATACCAAACATGATGTACGGTAGCTGGACAGGAAAACAAATATGATGGAGTTTTCGTGGACAACAATAGTCAGCAATTTAAGCCAGTCGTGCCTAGCTTCCACGGTGTGGGTGATTCCGAGCCCCATATACTTTATAAGACAGCATGGCCACGATATTGATCTTATCAGAGGGCCGATCACCACTCTCCACGACGCAACAATGAGTTTGTACTTTATCGAACCTACATGGTGGCTATCAAATGTGTTGCCCTAATCTCAACCAAATTAACGAAAGTCATGTTTGTTCAGAAGTTTTATTTAGATTTATATTAATAATATTTTTTACAGAAAACGTCTGAAACATGGATATGGCAATTTCAAAACTGTAGATTTCCTGTGATTGATATTGCTATAATTCGTTTCCGATGAAAGGTAATCTTACAATAATGAAACGAGGGAGCCTTTCTTGCAGCCCTGTGGTGTAGCCCGAGCTGAATACGGATACAATGACGTATTTATCGCGATACTTGTGAAACATGGCTTTTCTATTACAGCCTTACAGCTTTATATGGTCTACGTGTGCTTATACTGATTAGCATTGATTAAAAGTTCCGTTCTTATAACCACACCAGCTATGAAAAAAATCATATAAGTACCGTATGCAGGTATTGTACCAGGATAATGCACCGTCCGTATATAACCACAATTGCCAGCAATACAAATACCAATGTACATTTATGTACAAACACCAATGACAGGTATACATTTATGTACCAACACCAATGACAGGTATACACTTATGTACAAACACCAATGATAGGTATACATTTATGCAGATACACCAATGACAGGTACATATTTATGTACAAACACCATTGACAGGGATACATTTATGTACAAACCCCAATGACAGGTATACATGTATGTACAAACACCATTGACAGGGATACATTTATGTACAAAAACCATTGACAGGTATACATTTAAGTACATACACCAATGACAGGTATACATTTATGTACAAACACCATTGACAGGTATACATTTATGTACAAACACCAATGACAGGTATACATTTATGTACATACATCAATGACAGGTATATATACACCATTTTCATGTTTACAACTACAATTTAACGTATACAACCACCAGTGTCACGTTCACAAACATAATAATCACTTACACAACCATCATTGTCAAATGCACAACCATAATTGTTACGTGCACAACTAAACTTATCACGTACACGACCCTAATTGTCACGTGCACAACCAAACTTATCACGTACATGACCATAATTGTCACGTGCACAACCAAAATTGTCATCTATACAACTACCATTGTTATGTCAATAACCACCCCTGTTATGTATAGAAACACTATTGACAAGCACCAAACGGCAATTTTCAAGTACACAATTACTTTGTCACGTGTGTAAACACCATTGTCACAAATACAACCATCATTGTCACGTACAGAACCATAATCGTCACGTACAAAATCACCACTGTTACGTATTAAAACACTATTGACAAGCAAATAACCACCATTGGCACTTATAAACTACATTTGACAGGTGTACACGCACTATTGTCATGAATAAAACAATAATGTCCATGTACACAAGAACCATTGTCATGTAAACAACCATATTTGTCACGTGCAAAACCATACTTGACACGTTACAACTACCATTGTCACAACCATAATTGTTGTGAATAAAACACTATATTGTCACGTACATAGCCTCATACAATCATCAATCCTAAACAATCATCATTGTCACGTATACAACCACCATTTTCTTGCACCTCAGACAGAGATGCCCCACGTCATGCCCCATGCTTTTTTCTAGATTTTTTTATCTCGTCCGATCTGTCTTGTAACTTTAAGTGACAAAGAATTTTTACACTGCGATATATTCATTCGTGCGTTAACTGCTTGAAATTGACAATTTGCATTATACATGTTCTGTTTTGTCGTGCTATGTATAGTTTTTATGTTGTTAGATATTTGATGTTGTAGATAAAATATAATCTACACTGTGAAATACGTTGTAATCTATGTAAGGACAGACTACATGTTTACGCGGAAGCATTCAAATGCAGCTTTGGTAGTGAAGAGGTTATTATCATTTGAGGCCCAAGGCGGGATACTTGTTGTTTTTAGCAAATTGAATAGTTCTTTCCGAACTAAAAGGTGCGAGAAAATAAATCAATTACCTGTATCTCAGCTCACGCCTCGGTTGGGATTTTGTTACAGAATCTTAACCCTCGACTGAGATAACCCGATCTCGCTCAGTTACAGGTAAAAGATTTTATTAGTCACGTAGACAACCATCATTGTTACCTTTGTGACCAACATTGTCACGTACACAGCCATGGCTTTCTACATCGACTAGTTACTACATACCGTATACTGATTTTGCTCGTCTATAGAAGAAGGTAGACTTCGAGCGCTATCCTATTGAGTGATTGTCCTGTTAAGTTATCGGTCGTAGTTTATATGTGCGAAGGAGGAGCGGGAGGAGGAGAGGTGATGGTGTAAGTATCTGGACCCAGTAATGTTAATAATCAAATTTTATAACCGAACTTCATAACATACAAGTACGACGATTGATTCCACAAAACGGATGGTGAAACGCATAAGCACAAATCATAAAAGGGCTCTTCAATCAACAACCTCAATTACGTATGGAGCAGGCACCCAATAGCTCAAGTACGAACCACTATATAAACAAACAAATGGCTACAAATAAAATATACCTTGTAGATTTGATATACGGCATACAATCGTATTCCAATTGCTTTTTGGTAATATTGCAGGGTCTTGAAGCACAATAAAACAACGAGATAAAGGTTTGTCTTAATGTAATCACATGCTGCCAGGCTAGAACTGTATTACATTTGTCTGCACTACGTACGATATATGGTTAAAATACACTTGTAAGTCGATACAAAGAGTGACAAACGTAATGTAAAAGGATTCTGTGACACACGTTTTTACGGACTTTATTCATCTACGTTCCTTTTCGCTTTCCCAATTTACCTGAACACCCTCCAGCTTTTGTTGATATGTGTGAGTCAATAATTGTTCCGTGCAGATTGTATTTTAACATAAGCTCCTTAAATTTTGCGTAAATACAAGAATGTCTATATAAAGGTACATGTACCATATGCTTAAATTAGAAGCATTCGACACGTGAAGAATACCTGATAATTCAGCTCCCAAAAAGATCGTTGATTGAGAAAATAATATCTCTCCTACCCATTAATGTTTGACCCCGCCTCCCTCCTTACAGTGGATTACTATGATGCCCTACTAGGGGCAACGAAGGCGGTCAAACCACTTCACTGAATGCAACATTTGGAGTCTTTTAGGGGTTTTCTCTTTTTCACTAAATATTTTTGTTCTCTAACGCCTTAATTGGTAATGCTTCGCTGTTGGCATTGCTGTTTATCTAGAGTGAAAACAACTTAACGATTTTGTATGATGAACGGGGGAAACCGGATTCGTTAGAATTGGCTTTTTACAGCCTTTTGCATAATTTTCTGCTAAGCCTATTGCCAGCAAAATGATCCCGGATAGAGCATCATGCTACCAAACCCAAGTCAGAATAATACATTGAGATGACTTTTTGATGAAGTAGCCGTGGAAGAATCCAATCATCAGTGGAAGGCATCTTCATATAAGCAAACAAATCCTTGAAGCGTTACTCTCTTCTGCTGAAATTGATGGGAGAAAAACGCTGAAAAAATGTATACGTGTACTGTACGTCTTACAACCAATGTCTGACTGAATGAAGACCAACACTTTTATTTTCCTTCTTTTAATAGGTATTGTTACAAAACGTGTGTTGTCTCTGAACGTGCGTAGATCATTTTGAAATTCACCTTCGCGTTTATTCTACAGTATCACTTCATTGAAATATCACTTTACTACAGCTATTACTATTAAATATTTACGTAATCAGTATTAATTTACTTTGCTGTGTATATTACATTATCAAAACACCTCACTATAGTTTTTACATATATCTAGTATAATACATTAATAAGTTTACTGATTTTACCATATCTCAGGGCTAAATATTGATCGATAAAGCCTTTAGAGTTCATTTTTTCTATCTTTCCCGTTGAGATGAATCGCGTGTTCAGTATTCAGATGAAGGGAACAGTGATACCATCAGTCATCCGATGATACCTGTGTATTATGAATCATTAAATTTAAACCCCCCTGTTGAGAAAGAGTAGCTTCCCTTTATAACAATAATCCTCTTTAGCACAAATTACCTATCTTTGATAAATCGTTCAAGTTTAAAATATGATGAATAATATGTGCCAGAACGATAATACTACAGATAATACATTGTTTATGTTTTGAAACGTTTTAATTGGAATTATTGATCCAGACGGGGTGAAATACCTTATAATTCAACGCCAGGTACTCATCCATCAAAATGGCCTACTTTCATTCATTTTTGTAATAACACAATGTTGAATTACATAAGGCATGTGTGATACGACAAAGTTTTACCCTCACTCAGTACAGATTGCCTCACCATCTAACTTCTACAGCCATTCACCCTCGTTCGTCATACCAATTTCACCATATCGCCTTATACAAAATGGTTCAAGCTTTATCATCACAATGCCTTACACCTAAACGTTTACACGTTTGCTTCCAGCTTACACATACTACCTCAAACCTTTGAAACACAGCTACGTTTGAAGCGAAACTGTCCTCTTTAAGAAAGTCGATAATTTATTGTTAGAATGGTCTTCATTTTGACAAGTCGTGAAAACAATGATAATAATATTTATGAGTTTCTTGATTCTGCAACATAACAATGTCTATTATGTGCATAGTTAAAACTTTAGTTTTGTTGTAGTAAGATTGAAATGTGCAAGAACAGATATATAAATGTGCAGTGTGACCAAAATGTTGGTCAAACCAATATCTGTGAAATGCTGACAAAACAACATTACTATACTATTGTAAGCCATCAATGAAAATTTGCCCCGGCTCAACTGCAGTTATCACCTCATTAACGGACCAAAAGAGAAAACTATTCTTTCAATATTGATTCCCCAATTCATATGTGTATCTCAGGCAATACATTGTAATAGTATTGTTTATGTGAGTCACGTGGGTAACCGGCCGCAGTTGACATGTCATCCTTTCCTTGATGTTCTACGGCGAATGTTTATTATTCAAATTATGTCCACAACACCTGGCACCAAAATTGTCTTAACCAAAGCGATGATCTATTGGCTATAATCTTTAATATTTTTATATGAAATGGTTGAAAACAGAAGGAACTCAATTTGGAATTACACATTTTGCTTATTTTGTATAATAATAGCATTATTTTCTTATGTTATAATAAAATTAAGTCTATCAACATTGATAAAGAAGACATTATGTCCAAAAACTTCCTTTTATCCCTTCGACAGAACACTGAAATACAAAAAGAAGCAACATGCATTTGTAAACCCTTACTGCAAAAAAGACACGTGAACACGGCGATTCAACAGACATTTTCGGTATTTTCTGACATGGGTTCTCACCATTTCTCAGGCTATTCGATAATGTACGTATTGAACGTCTCGCAACGTTTTTCGCTCACTCGGTCATAGCTTGAAACGTTGGGACGCGTTAAATACGCACATTGTGAGTATTTCCGTGTTTTCTAGTATTCCATTTTTTTTATATACAGATACTCCTGACGCCTCCGTACATACGGGTCATTGAAACGTGACGTAATCCTTAGAATCAAATCATCTAAGCAATTGAGCTGCTTCCTCCTTGGAAATTTTACAATTGCAAATTTAACGTTATTTTAGTTCTTGTTTTTACAAACATGTTACATTAATTGAAATAGCGAGTTATACTATGATTAGTTTACCCCGAGAGATGTACTTGAACGTCTATCTACAATCCCGTATTTAGCACCAGGACGAACAATTGAATCGGAGGGTTCCTCCATTAATTTGATTAGAAATATTTAATCCAATCCGTCGACAAATCTCATTAGATCTCACGTCATCTCCCGCCCGCGTTCGTGGCTGTAATACTAACACAGTCCGGATATAGTATCGCGCCGAATCGACAATTACATCTTTACCTTTAGGAGCACATTGGTGCTATTCTCTTCACATATTTCAAATGTTTGATTAAGTTGTCATCATTATATTTGCAAGACGGAGTATACAATTTATGTGTGTTATTTGGAGAAAATAGCACTCATATGACTTGCCATTACTGTAATATTATGCTAATTTCTAGAACTCTTTCAAACATAACAATGCGGAAATATCATAATAATGTTGAAGCTTTGTATATTCTGTCACTATATTGAATATTTATGCGATACACGTACAATGTATCTTGTCAGGCACGTCATACATAAAAGGAATGAGGATAATAGTCCAAAGCTCATAATCTAGAACAGGATTACTGACAATAATAATAAGGATATAACTTAGAACTCTGACTATCGTGTTAACACCTATTCAGTAAAACTCCCGAGAGTTTATCATTTTATGGTAATTGTATTCAACTCGGTATCAATATTGATTCTTTGAATTGTTGGTTTATTAATTTGTCAGAAATCACGAAAACATGCCTCGCATTATTATTATTATTGGACATTAACGGAGAGCAAGTTTCAAAAGTCGCTTGAACAGCGTTGCAACTTTGAACTTGCACACCGACGGTTCAGGTGAGCGTCGAAGATGTTCCGTTAATTTGTAAACGCTAGAGCGAGCTCCTAGAAGTTAAACGGCTGATATTGACGTTACCTAACGCCTTATCCATAATATTCCAAACGTGTTTTATTGGCAAATGTTCATGTCCAATCCAACACCTGGCCATCACTTCGCTGCAGAAACGTTCTGCTGACACGTCTGGTATACAATGGCGCGTTACCGTAAAAGCTAAACTAGCACAAACGCCATGACGTTGTGAAAACGGAAGCACCATTGGCCTCAAAATTTTGTTTTTATATCACATCCCATTCACATTCCCAGGCACTACATCAAGTTTCTCACGGTTACCACCACAAATATCACCCCAAGAACATCACAGTACCACCTCCAAAACGGTACCGTTCAATGATGCAGCAGTTCGAAAAGCATTCATTGACTCTATTCCTTCCATCACCATCAGACAACCAGAATCTCGATCCTTCCGTCAAAAAAATAGCATGGTTCCTTTGGCGTAGCACATGACGAGGGCGAGTACGTGCCAAATTAAAGTGGTTATTTTGGTTCTTTTATGGGGTTTCAGATAGGAACGCTGCCATAATGGTCTTTACATGCGGTCTTCGCACAGGGTCTGCCGCTTTGCGGACGGTTGGACGTAGGCCCAGTTTGGTTAAGACGATTCAACAAAACTTTTATTGTTTTCGCAATTAAACCCAATTTCGTGCAACGTTGTGACACTCCCGCATATAGCATGCCAACAACCCGCTAAACTTACCCTCTTAATTTGTGACAGCCGCGGCATAATGAAAATGCGTATTGGTGATTTTTATAAGATTGTTCAGCTGTCACAGAAAATTACGTTTACGATGTAGGCCAGTCAATGATGTGTTTTACAAACCATTTGCGAGGAACTCTTGGGCCAGCACAGACTTTCACTATTTAAACGTTTTGATGAAAAGTATATCACTTTTTATGTAATCCACTCCCAAATCACTATACTACAAAAACTGTTGTTCTTTTTTTACCGATATTGAGGTATTCCGCAGGGGGGAGTATAAACTTCTTGTTTTCTTTTCTTTTTGTGACGAATATGTCACGCATTACGTATACATGATTGCAAACAATAAATCTCTTGCCAAGAACAGGAGAGATGCAAACTAATATAGGCCTCTTGTAATTTACCTCTTTTTATTCCCCAGTATTGTACCTTGAAATTGGAATTCCCCGCCGCAATATAAATATAAATTGTACCGCAATTGTGAGCTAAGCAATCGAACAACATCGCATGCAGTTCGTCAATGAAAAAATGAATAGAACATTCATTTTAATCAGTGTTTATCAAAAGAGGAAATGCAGTATTTACATATCACACTTTATCAATTATTTTTTTCATTAAAAAATTATTGACTTAATGATAAAAAGGGATTAGGCAATAAATATAGTTAATATCATTTTCTTCTTATATTTAGTAACGTTGGTTTTATTGTTGTGTCGCGTGCGGCTTAAGCTTTTTTTGTTCTTTATATGTCATGACCATGGTGACCTACCTGTTGTTCTGTGTTGATCTGTAGTAGTGCGCCGTTTATTATCTGTACTTTATGACATTGTTTTTTATTCAGATTAAATATGTAAATCTAAGTAATGTGTATAACGATGTCGCTTAAATGAGGGATTACGGCGTATTGTTCATGTTCTAGGTCCATACACACCCGCGAATATTTACATGTTTGTTTCTTAGAGTCAGGCACGCAAAAACATGTCTCACACTTTAATAGGTGCGCGGTACAATAGCTGTATATAAATATTCGATGTTGTGAAGATTGCTAAAAGCAGAATAAAGTAGCCGTGGTGAGACTGCGTTCTTGAATGTGGCCAAAGCACTGGAACTGTCTGAGTCAAAATACAGCACTTTTCACCATATGGGGTGTAACACATTCAAATTATCCTATACTAGACTATATGAATGTCAAGTTTGCGCAAGATGATACACAGTGCGCCAAATGACAGTGTGCAATCCCTTAACTGAAATGAAGGACATGAACAAGGAAATAGAAAAGTAAAGTTAATGACAGAGGTCTGTTTCTTTTTTTAAATGCATAAGCTGAAAAAACCTTATGCAGAAAAATTGACAAAGATAAGAGATTCGTTATTTATTTGATGGCAACGATGTTTGTTTTGTTGTTGGTGGGTTTTTCTTCAAGATAATGACATTACTAGTTGAAGCAAAGAACGTGACAAATAATGCCAGAAAATATCGAGTTAGTTTAAACTTTCTTTTATTTCAGTTCAAGCTTGTTATTACAATGAACAGAGAAGACAAATGGAAATAGGAACAAGTGTCACAGACACTTATGTAAACCTATCACCAAGTATAGTAAACAGCAACTAATATATTCAGTACGTGATAACACCATTCATACACACAACACACGCATACATATATATATATATACCAATAATTAATGGAAATAACAATATTTTAAACTTCCTTAGAATAAGGTGGTTGGGGTAAGATATATATTGTACAAGTTTACATGTCATATTATTCAGTCATAGAAAATCTACCAGTTTCAAGTATATAATTCTGTACAGCTAGAAATATTAACTTATTTTCAGCCACTGAAAACGAATCATCTCCAAAGTAATATTATGGGGCAAACATTGTAGGTAGCGTCTTCTTATTTGATCGTACCTGTTACATTCCAATAAACATGTTTATTGTCTTCGACTTCACCACACATGCATAATGGAGATAGAGCAATATTTTTTGCAAATAAATGACCATTTAAGGAGCTATACTCAATCCGTTGTCGTGCGTGATATATTTGGCCCTTGCGGGAACCAACGTTGTAATAGATAGGCGTTTTCTTAGTATGTTGCTTGTCAAGATAGATTTTTAAGCAGAAGTAGACGGATTTGATCGTACATTTTGTGGAAGACTATTCCATTGGTCTATAACAGAAGGTAGAAATGACTGCTTATAAAAGGAAGTTTTACTCAATATGGGAGTATGAAAGGTATGGTCGGAGTTTCTGGTATCATATCGATGCCCTTCCGATACAGTACTTGGGATAAGGCATATAAGTATTCAGGTGTATATTGATAGAACATTTTTGCCTCCGATCGAATAAACTGATCCAAGCTGATTCATTGAAAAGTTTGTCAATGCTTACTAATTTAGTTGCACCTGTTACAATTCGAGCGGCTTAAATATTGAGGTTTTCAAGGTTCGTTCCCAACTCATTCGGTATGTTCTCCCACACTACATCTCAATACTCATGTAGAGGTCTTATAAATGAAAATTATATTGTTTGTAAATGGAATTTTAAGGTTCGCATGAGGTTAAATTTAAGTAACGTTTTAGAGATGATGTAATTGACATGATCTGACCAACTACTGAGAAGAAAAAGACTCCGAGTTGCTTATGGAAAGATACGTTATTTATAGGAACTTGGTTATGAGGGTTTCTTTTCCTACTTATGAGGATAGTTTCGGATTTATTTGGGTTAAAGTCTACAAGCCACTGGCGTGACCATGCATTTAATTTTTCCAAGTCCGATTCCAGAATTGCATGTGTCGTAATTAGATTGTCTACTACCATATACAGTGACGTATCGTCGGCAAACAGTTTTATTCTGGACTTTAAATCATACACAATATCATTAATGTACACCAAGAAGAGCAGAGGTCCTATGATAGAGCCTTGGGGTACCCCGGCAGTAATTGATGCCCAATTAGAACTGCAATTATTTAAATTAACTCCTTTTTTTCTGTCAAGACGATAATCTTCAAACCAGGTTAATAACTTTCCACATATGTCAAGTTTCTGAAGTTTGAAAAGAAGGCCTCGATGCCAGACACGGTCGAAAGCCGAGCTGATTTCACAGAATACAAAATGTACTGCTCAAATTTATTTGCCTGAGTCTAGAGCTCTACCAAAGTCGTTAGATATACTAAGTAATTGGTTTATAGTAGAGTCGCCGGGTAAGAAGCTTGATTGACAGCACGTAATAAGGCATTTTTGACGAAGAAAATTGTTCAAATATCTAAATATGCAGCGTTCAGATACTTTTCCTAAGACACTTATTAGAGATATGGGACGATAATTTTTGACGTCATCTCGTTTTCCTTTTTCATGAACAGGTATAACGTTAGCTATTTTCCATGACGACGGAAATTTAGACATGGCAAGACATCTACTAGAAAAGAAGGCAAGAGGATTACAAAGAACATTGGCTGTCTCTTTTAAGATTTTGGGGCTGATTAAGTCGGGTCCAACTTCTTTGGACGGATCCAGATTAACCAGTATATCTTAGACGTCATCGCTTGTTATTATAATTTGACCAGGTTTGTTGGGAGGGATACACGAGTTATCCTCCGGAAGTACGGTCGCGGAATCATCAACTCTAGCTTGGCTAGAAAATTAAGAATTGAAAATATTACCATTGTCAGCATCGTCATCGTAATAATTTCCGTCAATATTAATGACAGGGATGTGGGATTTTATTGTGTCTATTTCATGAATTTGTTAAGAACTTTCCACCATGACTTGGAACGATTTGGGACAAATAGTTCTAACGACAGTTTGTTGAAATATTTGTCTTTGAACTGCCTTATTAGGTTGACACTTATTGCGTATATGTCTAGACTCGTGACGTCATCGGCATCAATAGATCATTAAACCGCTACGACATATGTTAGAACGTGCGATGATGTAAGACGTCGTCGGCTTCAATGAATCCTTATACCATGATAGATGTCGGCACATGCGATGACGCAAAGCAACAGCCGCTGAATTACAACCATACACCAGTACTTCTTAATAATGGGTATTGGGGATTTGGAGAATATCGAGATAGGTTATTTTTAACACCGTTAACAAGGCTCGCGTTATCCGGCATTAGATCGGTCAAAGAAACTTGTGTTATGGCCTAAGATTGAGAAGGCAACAGCGCCAAGATAGTTAACGTTCCAGAGAACACCATGAAAAATCACGAACACAAATATAAAAATATACTGCCTTTTTCATAATCAGGAATTAACTGATTGTCGATCGGAAAGACACGTTACTTGACTAACTCAATCTGTTGTGTCCAGCGTTTCCATTTTAAAGTATTATTGGTCACGGATTAATTTAAAGGTAAACTTTGAAAAGTGTGCATCCATCAATGGTTGGTCATGTGAGATAACACGTATACACCTCGCAGGTGTTTGTGGTGTTTGGCGCAATATAGTCTTTCCTATCTCCTTGGAAGTCATAAGTAAGATTTTAAAATTTATGTCTGCAGCACTGCAATCGAGACTCCTAGTGATGAAATAATACGAATTGCATTGATCTCTATTGAAGAGTCGCTGTTTAAAAACGAGAAAGTTAACCACAGCCAGAACAGGTAAGTTTAACTTATGCAGCTAGCATACTAAGCGGCAGCGCCGATTGTAAGAAACTTAAGCAAACGATGCTTGCAAAGACGCAATTACGAACAGGCCCGTTACGTTAAGTGTGCAGTTAAAACAGCAATTAAGATAAAGTCGAACGATTTTGGTCAGATTTTAAATTGATACGTCAGAGTGACCGGCATTGGGGAATAAACGAGAGTTTGAGACACGACTGATGGATAGAAAGCAATACAGAGAATGACTCGAGCTGTAAGAGAAAGTAGCTAACTAAATCGTTCACGGAATGTAAGGCCCCTACATAAATATAAATGTAGCATATTTCAATTGTGGAAAAGAAAATAGTTCAAGCTAACTGTTTTAAGTTAAGGATATATACAAATTAATAATGGTCATGATCAAGGTCAGGGTGGCATGTTGGTTTTAGCGACATTAAACTTATTGTAACCTGATTGTAGAATTAATCTCCAACCACTTATGAAAGCTGTGGTTGCAGCAAATGACGGGGGTTTTAATTCGTAGGACTGAATTTGACTTGGAAATAAAATATTGTGACTCAAAGCAATTGTTGACTTTATCACTACAGATGGTATTTTGAGTTAGCATTTTTAAAGCTGTTAGAAATGTTTGATAGATCTATTTGATACAACGCTTTTTATTGATGGTGACAATGTGACCTATTGCATATCAGGATGTACTGAGAACACATTACTCCTTGGCATTAGTTCATGTAATATGTATAGATAAATTGTGCCATTAGCACTGTTTGACACATTCGAGCACCTGATGGAAACTGTTCTATCAGATTGCATACGTCCATCACCGTACATTGGAAGATACGGACCTGATAAATGTGAAATAAGCAAAAGGCAACTTAGTGTACGGTTAGCTCATAGGAAACACCCCAGTTTGGAAATAAATAACATACGCGGAAGGCATGTTGAAGGTGCCCGTGATTGCGTCATCGGAAGTTGTAACATTTTGCCAAACACAAAAACATAAATAAAAATCCTAAGTGTCGAAACATCTGGAAAAACTAGCGCAAAATAATAACAAATGAAGTATTTACATTTGATACCATAAAAAAACTACAAGCAGGAAAAGACCAGGTATTCCGGAAGGGTAAGCGTCTCTTGCTTCATCGACGACGTTCGCCATGTAAATGATGGTCAATTCAAAGAAATGAAATGACCCCATAGCTAGAATAGGGTCGTGACAACAAACCTGCAAGGCATACGTATGAGCAAGATAAAAAAAAACTTTCATATCACAAAAATGCAAATTACGAAGGTGACATACAAATATGTCCACAGTCTTTATCAACATGTATATTTGGAAACACTGTGTCGGACGCTTGTAAGACAGCAGTCGACATTTATCACATAAATCACGATATTCGGAGCAAGCTGTTGAACTGAATGAACTGTTACATGTAAATACCGTTATTTGGGAAGCAGTGGTGTTATTATCAAGAAGTTTCACGGTTGGAAAATCGAAGTTTTTCCACTTATCGTACAACCTATAGTAGTAAGCTGGTCCTTACGGTCATGATGTCAGTAAAGATCGAGAAAAGCTGCTGAATTAGAAGAGTCTGTAGTGTTCTATATTCCCAGTTCATGAGTGTATAGACGATCGAAGCGGCCAATTCATTTCTTGTTATTTAAAGAAAACACATTTATCTAAAAGTGAAATTGAAGTGAGACAGAAATCAAATTGGTTTTGTAAACTAATGGATATACGTCAGTTGATTATTGGCTGTGAGAAGTCCGTCATTACAAGTCCAGCAAAGAGGTTGACCGATGGAACGCGATACCATTGATAAACCATGGTCATTACTGAGATCTGAAAATAACAATCAATATATATAACATATTAGTTTGTTTTACATTTGATATGCTGAATCAGGGCTAAATTCGCTACCATCTTGGTGAAAGAAATCGTGACCAGATTCGAAACAGCCTCCTTCATTTCTTCGGACCAACAATTGGAGAGCATGTTGTTCACAGAACATTTAAGGATATTTGTGGTGCACACTGCACGACCGACAGTCTACCATATCGGAATGGTTGGAATCTTCCTCAACATGTAGGGGTCAAAGTGGATGGTAAACGAAAACCAGACTGATATTGATTTCCGCCTTTATATCTTCTGAAGGTGTATAGGTCTACGATACATGAGGTAATGCTTTTATTTCCAGAATCTCTCATTCTTTGACGGTCAAGTGCTATGTCATTGGACATAATTGTTAAAAGAAAAAAGCTTGAGATGAATGTGGGGAAAGGGCGTTTGTCAGTTGGTATCGATTTTTTTGAATTTTTTTATACAAGCTACAATTCTACACCAAAATCAGACGGCCATTAGGAATTTTTACATCTTGCGTTCTGATATTGAAACACACTAAACAGCCATATGCTTACGCCGAATCAGACGATTGTAACACTGAAAAGGGTTGATATAAAATGTGTTTCTTATTATTATCATAATTAGGGCAGTTAGTTTATTTTCAATCAAATTTGCAATTAAATTTTGAAAACAGGATATGTGTATACTATTTTTTATGGGTTTTAGATTTTAATTTTTAATGGACGAAACCAATAATTAAAAGAGAGATAATCATAAAATTTAAATAATTTGAAATGCATTGTTGCCTGTTTTAAGTTGTATACCTTTAACGCAGTTTTAAAGCATAGTTATCAAACTCTGGCCCCTGGGACATATCATCCATCCGTCGATTTAGCACACTAGCGTTAATCGTCGTTTTACGTTTTCATATGGACAGACGTGACAAATGACTATATAACATGCCAAGGAAATAAGATTATGGTCCCACGGTATTGTTTCTTTTTTGTAATTATTTAACTACATAAAAGTAACAGGGATAAATACTACCTTAATAGTAAAATGAAATATATCATTACTTATATAGAATGGTGTTTGGTGGAAAGTCTATCGTTGTTGTTACACGATATTGTATACTTCCTGTTCATCTTTTGTTAAATATAATGTTATTTTAAGGAAATAAAATCTAAATAGCTACACGACAAACTTGACATAGTAATAGATAAGCATAACTTTATATCGGTATATCTGGTATTTTAAATCGGGCAATGAGTCGTTACAAAATTGGATTCAGTGATTGTTCACAATTTTCTTATCCTTTAAATTTGAAATTAACCAGAACTCATTTAACGGGTTTCTATTAATCTCCCCTTCTGCCTCTTAAATAATTGTCCCCTAATATCACCAATGAGTCCTGAAACGAAGCAGTTGTATTGTGCAGTATAATTCATCTATTTTTGTCATTCTGTATCAATTACCAAATTGTATAGGTGCAGTCATATGTTTGTTTACGTTCTTCTTTCAATCCACGCTGATCTCCTCATATCTTGGACATGTGTCCGTATATAAGATCGCGTGTTAGGTGATTTCACCAATTCATGCCAAGCGTAGCGGTTGCCTGCTCAATAAACCCAGTCGAATTTGGTCTTCAAATTCAAATCAGGATTACTTTGCCAGAACATGTCCTGACATCACAACCCTGCTATTTCTATAAATAAACTACGCAATTACAGGCAATAAAAATCTCGACAAATTCAAAAAGAAATACGATACGGAACTATTGTTGAAATTAGTGTTTCGATCCTATGTCCTTGAGACAGCCTATCCAAAATCTTACTTTTCTGGGGTCTTGTTTTATCGTCTCGGATGTCAATAGAAGGAAGCGTTCAATATATCTTGATTAGTGTTCGGAGAAGACATGGCCGCACAAACAGTGATTTCGACATTAGACTACAATAGGTCTGTGTTTGTCACAACCCGCCGACAACCTGTCCTTGATCCACATCGCCTTGCTTTTCAAGTAATTAATGCCTCTTAAATTCCTTGTACCAAATTAGTTAATGTTTCCTGTGTGTGTTGTATAACGTCGTTCGATTGAAGGAAGGTTACGATTGGTTAGAGCCCCTCAATCCGAACAGCAATCTCTTTATGTACGCCTCATCACTAGACTAAGATTGATGAATACAGCTATTACGTAACGGTATAAGTTCAGCTCCTAGATTAGTTGACTTACAGATACATCAGAACAATGGGTCATTCTATCAGAAATATCAGTAGACTTCATGTATTGAATTATAAAAATTGAGAGTAACTTGCTGTTCAAGGTCGGTTACGCTTTATGTAATCAAGTTTTAATCATAACACACACTAGCGTGCTTTTAAAAAGCAGGTCATGATGGCGCCCGAATTATAGCCTCGGCGTATACTGGAGCCAAATCGGTAGAAAACTCTGGTTAAGTACAATTTGATAACAAAAGACATCTATCCAGGGAGTCAAGAAACTTAGAAAAGTATCTGGAGGAAAGACTCATCTGTGGCATGTGAACGCCTTTAGCATGGGAAGCTGATACGTTTCTATTGAGAAAAGGAAAATTAACTTTTGTATATTTACAGTTGTCACATTCATTATAGAGTTTGAAGCGAGTTGTAAATTATTGAAGAACTGTGGGTCAATGCCATACAGTTTGATCAGTACTGGAGAACACTTTAATATATAAAGATGGCAAAGAAAGGGTCAGTCCACTAACACAAGTTCTGGAAGATTTATTCAAGTTGTTTAACACATTTTTGTAAATCAAAAGATCATAAATAACTCAAAATGATGTTTTCATTACCTCTTGTACATATTCTAGATAACAAAAATAAGAATAAGGAGTTAAAAATTATTGCAAACGTAATTGATGTCAATGTTCCCGTATCTCAAACATTATCATACCGTTAGTTTACTAATAATACTCTATTGATTGTCTTCTAAAATAGAATTTTCCGACTTTTCCCGGTCAATCTGTCTAAAGGATTACATATCTTTGAATTCTCATGCCATTTAAATCTCTATTTTTTCAATTTATTTTAGGCGTTACCCATAATCCGTAGGCTGCAATTCTTCCGACAATTGGACGTTCGTTCTAATGGATACCAAATAGCTTTATTTTACTATTTGGAAATAGAAAGTTAGGCCTTGCCGCCTCGATGAACTTATCGCAGACTGCAGACACTGATGGTCAACGCCATATCAGGCCACAAGCTTGGAGGTAGGGGTTTCATGAGCGAACACACTCGTCTTAATATATTATCTACGCGGAGCAATAGTGGCGAAGCTTCGTCAATCATATTTCATAGAGGTAAAACGAATTTTATTTCGTATACGAAGTGTTTGTTCAATCCACGAGAGAACATAACTAGGCGGAAATAATTCACAGAAAGATAATTAGAAAGTGACTTTATCCAATATTGTTTCTCGCCTGAGGGAATTGTGTTTGGCGGTACAATTTTTATTGTCTTCGGAATGAAGTCTGCTCAACAGATGAATAATGTGGAAATTGAAGTGTACAAAGACATAGAACATAGAGTGGGTTCGGCATGATTAATATCAAAAGCTCCAAATATTGAAAAGTTTAACCGTGGGCTTTATTACTTGTTATATCTTTTAAGTCTGATCAATAGTTTTTATATCTTACGAAAGAGAAAAGCCAGACAACCCATTGGATTCCAAATCAATAACATAAAAACACGGAAACGGGACTGAAACACAATAAAGCCTTTTTGGGGACAAAGATTACGTCACTGGCAGTCTTTGTTGGATCTAAATGTACCAGGACATCTTCCTTTACTTGACTATGATAAAAGTTAAATAATAGATAAAATGTATCTCCTTAAAGTTGATACAAACAGCCAACAACAAGAACAAAGAGAAGACCTAGCCAAAACTAATTAGATTATATATCACCATCACAAAAAGCCTGGAGACGAAAATAAGTCTCCCGGAAAAGGGAAGGTGTCCCATTCACCATACGTGGTACGCATTATGTCTCCCGGAAATTCCATGAATGTCAGACAATCTATCCAACAACGAACAAGTCTCGTGGTATAATCTTAATATCCTAGGTAGATACCAGGTTATTGTTGTACAAATAAGACATTCATGAAAAATCGACATCACCAAACTTCAAGACATAAAACCTTTGGGATAATAAATCTTGATGAAGTTTCTTTTAGACATGTCTACTAGTTTAATGAATGTATATTAGGCAATAACAATGACTTGTCAAACGTCATTCAATTAGGTCTACATTAAACTGCAAAAACAAATACTCTTCGTCTCATCTGCGGTAAACAGAGCATGATAACATAAAAGATCTACCTTGATCATAGATGTTTATATGTAGGTGTTGTCCGCCAAGCTAGGAGCATTTGTTGGCTCTTTGTCAAGATAGTGCGAGTGTGGATAATGCTGTCATGTCCATGTAAATGTAGATATTTCTCCGTCGACTAAGGAGCACGTGTTTGCTCTTTGTCAGGGTAATGTGAGTGTAATGCTTTCATGTCCAGATGAATACAGATGTTTCAATGTGCTGTCACTTAAACGTTCAGCAGTAGAGAACACAGTTTGAGTATGACCGTAGTTGTCGCGATGACGTAGAAGTACACTCTCTCCTCCATTGGTATGATTAACATCACATCCAATAACGACAACAATAATGACATCACACAACACGGAAAATACAAACAACGTCTAAAATATCGCTTCATCTTTTAAAGTAATTGTCTGCAACACACAGCATTCCTGTTAAACATAAAGTTCACTGTTCAAAGACAAGTTATGATTATAAACATTTTGGTGCAGAGGTAGATGTTTGCATAGGTGTATTCTGTTTTGTCCCTTAATGGCATAAAGAATTGGAACACTGGGATCAAATGTCTACAATAATCATTAAGACCGTAACATGGGTATGAGACTGATGATGTTGTGTGTGGGGGCGACCAAATTCACAAGATTTACCCGCTTTTAAACATCACTAAGTAAAACAAATAAACAAAGGATCTATATGTACGTCTCTATCTAAACTGTACTACGTAAAACAAAGGTATTGTAGTTCAGTTTCTATTTTTAGGGGCAACTTTGGCATAATTTCATAAAAAGGAAAAGGGAGGTGATCTTTAAGACTACTGCAGTAGTTTTTTCTTTTTTCAAAAATATAAAAACTAATTCGCAAGACAAGCTAAAATTTCTGTTTAATTTAGAAATTCGCTTTTTAAGTTCCTCAATACGCTTTGAATTACCAGGCGGTATATTTCTAAAATAAGTCACACTATAGAGAGATTGGAAGGAGTATATGGTCTCAAAGTACCTTACATATATACCAGCAATTAAATTTCAAATGGTTCAATGTTTAAAATAGTCAAACGACTATCAAACGTGTGGTAAATGATGTTTGCTTTTAGACAATTTCCAAAAGAACCAATCATTGTGTAGTCCATTATTTGTCAGATAGTAATATTAGCCCCTCCTTGTGAAGACTCGGCGGTCATCAGAAGGGACGGTGAGTTGACGGCATCTGTCAGGAGACGATACCTCGCGAGATTATGTCGGGAGACGATACCTCGCGAGATTATGTCAGGAGACGATACCTCGCGAGATTATGTCAGGAGACGATACCTCGCGAGATTATGTCGGATAGCATAATGTCTAATACTCAGTAAGTCAGTTTACACAGCCCTTTTCCGAATAGGATCTAAAGAACAATGCGTCGTTAGCTTTACTAGACAACAATCTAACAAAAACAAAAGTGGATCAAATTAAAACAAAAATCGTTACAAACGTACAACGATTTTTCCGCATGATATTTTGGGGCTATTATACATGTGTTATTAGTCATGAATTTCGAAAATTTCTGAAAATATGACAGCGGAGGCATTTACGTCTAAATATCGTTAAGTAACTGATTACACACGGACTGATCGAGGCGACACCACATAGCCTTCGTTTGTGTGGCCTCCTTACCCAGAGATCCTTGTACCACTCCACTGTCTTGTCATAACCGTGAGGCAGTGAATTAACGAAAATGTCACACGCATTTTGTCATACGTCGGACGAGTTTTAACTTGAATCGCGACGTTAAGTAAAAAATGTTCTAGTTGAATTGTGAATACGTATTTCGATTAATATTAACAAGTCGAAATACAGCTATATGTGAAAAATACTTTCTGAATATTAACATTGTTGACAAGACAATTACATTTTGGAATTAACATTATCACACAATACGGCAGATTTTATTTTAATCGAGATGCATATAACTTGTGTTAGGATTGATATACAAGTGATTATATCAAGGCATAACTACACCACAAATGTAGACAGGGACTATTCTTCTTTACACAATTCTCTCCCACACCGTCATCAGCTGATCAGCCACTAAAAACAAGGCGGCAGTAGCCATTAACACCGACTATTAATATAATGAATGGGGGGGGGGGGGGGGGAGCATGCCCCAGTTTCTCGTACGTTCCTGAATGCACGGATATTCTTTAACACATTTTCTAAATTAAAGTTAAAGGGAACCCTTGCTGTGGGGCAATTGAACTTTAGCAATGCTCTCCCATGAAGAACCATAATTTAAGAGGGTAAATGAAAATGGGACCTGATGTTCCGGAAGGGTGAGTGTCTGCTACTTTATCTACAATGCCCACCATGTTAATCTAGATTAAGTCAAAGTTAAATCACGTTCTCAAATGTTAATTATCTTATATTCTATGGTGTCAACACTTTTTTCAGGAAATCTGAAAGATTGAGATTATTCAAGCTGGAAAAAAACTCGGCACAAAAACCTACGAGTCATACCTCAGAGGTCAGGGGAATGCTTTGAAATACAACAAAACTGAATACAATGCCAATGGTGATGACGTTATTGCAACAATGTCATTGCCACCCTTTCTGGAATGGTATCGATTTTCTGTAACCAAAGTCACCAGTGATTCAAAGAAGAGTGCATTTGAATGCCGAAGCAAGGAACAGTCTTAATTCCCTGTTGTAAGCCAGGATGGTACTTTAGTTAATCTCAACACTGTCCGGCGTGGAATATAACGAAACTTACTGTAAGGAAGCAAACGTTTTTGTCGTCCACGGCATATTATAGTTTAAGTAATACGTTATACAACTTTTCTACTTATACTGGCAGTTCTACTACGCAATGTACTGTACGAACAAATTAATTTGAAAAGCTGTTAAGCATTTGTTCCTGCTTTCTTTAAGATGCAAGCAGCATAATGGTCACGCCATTGAATCGGGACTTTAAATAGCTCTACATTAGCCTTTTAGGCGAATTCGAAAGATAATTATCTTTTTGCGTGTGAACGCAACATTAATCATGCATCTTAATTTGACACAAAAACCATATTTCAATCAATTAGTCATAAATCAATATTGCTTGTGAACCATTATTAAAGTACTTGCTCTCTTTAAAAAGCGATTTTTTATTATATCATAGCGTGCACTTTATGGTTATCTAGGTAACAGAAATAACGATGAAGATTATTTCGTTTTAAAAGAAGCAGACGACGAAGATACTCTAGAACTTATAAATTGTGAATCTTACAGAAACAAGAAAGACTAAACTTTTCTCTTCTAGATTTTAAATGTTTCCATTCAATTATAATGCAACTCACGAAAGGCTACACAGAGAGGACCAGACACTACGCTGGTAGTTTCTGAATATTTTCCAACACATTGGACAGTTTGTCAGAGAAACCATCCCAGACACAGAATGTAGATTCGAGGGTTTGTCTAATGATATGTATATCGTTTGTAATGCTCCCTTACTCACAACAACAAAAAATAGAAAAACACGAAAGTGTAAACAAAGCAGTGATTCGAACTCAAAATCGATGAAACTATAGCAGCGCAAAGAAACAATTTACACGGATTTCTTTCAAAACGTCCAGGTGTTTCAGAAGGATATGCGTCTTCTACATCATCGAGGACTTGTGAATAAAGGTGAAATCGACGTAATGTGACGTTTTTAAAATAAGTTCGGGAGAGTGACAACGAAACAAAATGCATAAAATCAAGAACGTCGATAATCATACTAATGACCTTATTTGGAAGGTTTCTTTCCTATCATGAAGAAGATCATAAAACCTGCCTACAGTCGTCATCAAGTTGCTTTCACAATACCTTGAATGGCAAGTTCGTCCGTTTGGCAAGTTGTTTTTGGTTTGTCGTTTGTTTGTGTTTTGTGTCCAAGTTGTGACATGTAAACACCGTACAATGTAGTTCCACTGTAGTCAGTATGTTTACGTAATCTGACAGAGCGTGTGGAAACGTACACTTCGAATACTTCACTTCTCAACTTAGACAATGAACAAGGAGTGTTTTGTCATTCATTAACTTGAAATGTACTATTGCAACTATTGGCCATCCCACCCCCTATTGATAATCTGATGAAGCATATTACACAAGTTATTGTTTTCGCGCAATGGTTTGCAGTAGAGATACGGCTAGCAGGTGTTTTGATCTTACATGTCTGGACTGCTGCATATAGATGACGGAAAACGACATTGTTCTGTTCTCGAGGATTTCCTTTGAAGAACCCTCCCAGACCTTTGTATCAAAATATTGAAATATCGATAAACCTTATCAAAAACATACAAACATGCACAGCCAAGATTTAATCGATGGCTTTGATCGCTCGAGGCAGGGCGCATCATTCAGCTCCTTTTCTTCTCTGTGTTCAGACCGTACTCGTAAGTTACATAATACACTATAATTCCGACATGACTTGGTGCGACACCTATCGGATTTGTTGGTGATCATAGACGCATGGAGTATGTATGCACTATATTTAGCGTATCTTAGCAATGTCAAAAGTAGGCATTCATTATCTAAAATAACAGAAATTTAAAAATCGTTTGGCTACAGTTTATCGACATCCCGTCTACTCACACGGGTTTGTAATAGGTGTCTGGAACAACATTAGGACGATAGCACATCCTCTTCACGTTCATCAAGGCATGGCGACTGTCACGTGGGACACCTGCACCTAGTACTCATTTCGAGATAAGTCAATGTTAGATATGCAATGCATGACAGTCCAAAGTGTCTATTTTACACATTACATAATACGTCTTGTCTATCAAACGCTTACTAGAGTAGACAAGCCGGTTTTTTTAATCTTCACTTCATATGTAAAACTTAGACGAACATTCAATGTGCTTTAAATAAAAGACTATTTAATATCGCAAACGATCCAACTGTTCTTCCGGGAGTAAAACACTATGTTTTAATCTCAGAGCAATATTACCTTGTTCTGGTCCCAATGTTTCCGTTGGTTTTATGACACATGATGTGAACAATTCATCCACCTCATTTGTAGATGCATTGAAAGTTATACCTTAAGTCATACACATACTCAGAAACTGGAAAGTTCAAACAGCCAATATGCACCAGGTTTTTCTAGATTGTGTCAAGGATTCCTCTCATGAAATGAAACTAATATACATAAGAAAAATGTGACACAGAAAATAAAATATATTCAAAGATTGACTCATGTCCTTCAATTAAGACACCAAGAAAGTGGCTTTTGTAGAGACGTCGATGGAGAAATTCATGAACAAACGTATCCTGACATGTTCATGTCGCGCTACTGCCCATAACACGTTCATAGAATATCAATGATATGTTCATGACATATTCATACACGTGCAACGCGTTCATTACGTAAATCACATGTCGTAAGACATGCGTTTTTGACACGTTATTGATATTAGGTTATTGATTAATCTTGATACTCCACAGTTGACCTATATGATAACACACGTTGTAATTTCGCTTTTCGTTATTTACAACTCGGTCCAGTTCGCTTATATGACGTCACACGTTGTCATTACTTACCATGTTCATTATATAAATTAGGCCCATTACATAACGTCACACATTGTAGCTTGTTTAACATAACGTCACACATTGTAGCTTGTATTACATAACGTTACACATTGTAGCTTGTATTACATAACGTCACACATTGTAGCTTTATTACATAACGTCACACATTGTAGCTTGTATTGCATAACGTCACACATTGTAGCTTGTATTACATAACGTCACACATTGTAGCTTGTATTACATAACGTCACATATTGTAGCTTGTATTACATACTTCGTTCATTATTACATTTGACAAAGTTGGCCGTTATGACGTCACACGTTGTTATTGAAATGATAGTGTTTGACGATATTGTCCAAGTCTACTGATTGATTGATTAATTGATTGATTGATTGATCGATTGATTCGTTCATTTACGCATTCGTTGGTTCCCTTTTTTTTACCAAATAATTAATTTATTCATTCTGAAAGTCTATCAACAAGAAACGGAATTATTAGAATTCAACAGTACTGTTGTTGAAGGAAACAAGGTCAATGGAACGAGAAGAAGCGATTGGTTTCCAGTTGGATGTTTTACGATGAGCTAATCACACTCCGAAAGTAGTTTGTGTTGACATTTACGACGCAATAAAATGGTAAGTAGCGACTTTAGTGCATGGCATACTAACACGTGAATACTGATACAGTAAGAAAAGGATCCGGAAACAATTTCAAATCCGTTTCCTGTTATTGTATTGCTGTATAAAATATTTAAAAACCGGAAGTTAATCACCATAAACATCATAACAAAATGTCATAACCATTTATTAAATAAATTTAATGTTTAAAAAGACAAGAAACTTTCATTGGAGGAACGCTGGCAATAATACCAATTTAAAGTTAACACAGACTTTCAATTTACATTTAGTTCATGCTGTGCGCTAATTGGAATATGACAAAATAATGTGAGGAACTTACACGACCTATTTAATGGTGTCTTCCATTACTCACATAAACGAAGGAAACAAACACAAATAGTTTGTGTTTTCTAATGTTAAACGTTTTCAACAGCTCTAGGGTTCCCGACTTCGCAAAAAATGTTTCCAAGAAGTTTCAAACAGTATCATCTGGAGCCTTGTCATTCTGTACTTGGGACTCTCGCCATGCTGAATTCCTGCAGACAAAAATCTAGCACTTCGCTATTTTGTACTCTTATAATCTAGTATCTTGTAATTTAGTGTTATTAAAATTCGAAAATTATTCATAATTTAATACTTTAATCATGGACATCATCATTGTAAATTGTTTGTAACGTCGCTATCCCGACCCTTGTTTTATTCTCTAGAAACTCGCCGATGTTTCCTAACACATAATTGGACAGTAGACTATGCGCATGTCGCATTAATCTTTTGTTCAGGAAAGACCTGTATGAGGACCAATAACGGTACAGAAATATAGAAAAAGGTAGATATCAAAATATTGAACGTAGTCTTTAAATGATGTTGAAGATGAGTTTCATTTTATGTTGAAATGTCCATGTTATTCTGATTAGCATGTTAAAATTTAAAATTATCTAAAAAGACCAAGTATGCTTAAAATGATAAAGCTATTTAATGTAAATAACACAAAAAAAACTAGTCAATTTGGCCAAATACATAAAAGCTGCAAATGTAAACAGAAACCAATTAATTTAATTGGTTACACTCTCCGTACTGTATTGTATTGTACTGTATTGTATTGTACTGTATTGTACTGTATTGTACTGTATTGTACTGTATTGTATTGTATTGTATTGTACTGTATTGTATTTATTGTATTATATTGTACTGTATTGTACTGTATTGTACTGTACTGCATTGTACTGTACTGTATTGTACTGTATTGTACTGTATTGTACTGTACTGTATTGTACTGTACTGTATTGTACTGTACTGCATTGTACTATATTGTATTGTACTGCATTGTTCTGTATTGTACTGTATTGTACAGTATTGTACTGTATTGTACTGTATTGTACTGTATTTTACTGTATTGTACTGTACTGTACTGTATTGTACTGTATTGTACTGTACTGTATTGTACTGTACTGTATTGTACTGTACTGCATTGTACTATATTGTATTGTACTGCATTGTTCTGTATTGTATAGTATTGTATTGTATTGTACTGTATTGTATTGTACTGTTTTGTATTGTACTGTACTGTATTGAACTGTATTGTGTTGTACTGTACTGTATTGTACTGTATTGTACTGCATTGTATTGAATTGTATTGTACTGTACTGTACTGTACTGTATTGTATTGTATTGTACCGTATTGAATAGTACTGTATTGTACTGTATTGTATTGTTCTGTATAGTATTGTATTGTATTGCACGGTATTGTATTGTATTGTACTGTATTGAAATGTATTTATTGTATTGTATTGTACTGTATAGTATTGACTGTATTGTAATGTACTGTATCGTACTGTATTGTACTGTATTGTTCTGTACTGCATTGTATTGTACTGTACTGTACTGTATTGTATTTTATTTTACTGTATCGTATTTTGCTGTTTTGTATTGTATTTTACTGTATTGTACTGTATGTATTGTATTGTACTGTATTGTACTGTATGTATTGTATTGTATTGTATTGTATTGTATTGTATTGGATTGTATTGTACTGTACTGTACTGTATTGTATTGTACTGTATGTATTGTACTTTATTGTGTTCCTTTTTATTGTATTGTATTGTATTGCATTGTATTGTATTATATTGTACTGTACTGTATTGGATTGTACTGTATTGTATTGAATTGTATTGTACTGTATTGTATTGTAAATATCTCACTTTTGAAACCGATGAGTTGAAATAATCAATGTAATAAAGAACTTAAATGTGTCTGGATTAATGACGGTCCAGATCAATGCGTGCGTCTCTATCAATGACGGTCAAGATCTATGTTTTGTTGCTTTTACGAGGTTCCGATATTTATTTGCCTCCGCAATAATGACGTTCCGGATCGATGTGTCCGTACAAATGACAGTCCAGATCCATATTTGTTTCCAGACAAATGACCGTCCAGATCCATATTTGTTTCAAGACAAATGACGGTCCGGATCTATATTTGTTTCCAGACAAATGACCGTCCGGATCAATATTTGTTTCCAGACAAATGACGGTCCGGATCCATATTTGTTTCCAGACAAATGACCGTCCGGATCCATATTTGTTTCCAGACAAATGACCGTCAGGATCTATATTTGTTTTCAGACAAATGAACGTCCGGATCTATATTTGTTTCCAGACAAATGACGGTCCGGATCTATATTTGTTTCCAGACAAATGACCGTCCGGATCCATATTTGTTTCCAGACAAATGACAGTCCAGATCCATATTTGTTTCCAGACAAATGACGGTCTGGATCTATACTTGTTTTCAGACAAATGACGGTCTGGATGTATACTTGTGTATAGACAAATGACGGTCCGGATATTTTTTTGTTTTCAGACAAATTACCGTCCGGATCCATATTTGTTTCCAGACAAGTGACCGTCCGGATCTATATTGGTTTCCAGACAAATGACCGTCAGGATCTATATTTGTTTCCAGACAAATGACGGTCCGGATCTATACTTGTGTTCAGACAAAGGACGGTCCGGATATATAATTGTGTACAGACAAATGAAGGTCCGCATCTATATTTGTTTCCTAACAAATGACGGTCCGGATATTTTTTTGTTTTCAGACAAATTACCGTCCGGATCCATATTTGTTTTCAGACAAATGACGGGCTATATTTATGTCCGTACAAATGACGGTCCGGATCTATATTTATGTCCGTACAAATGACGGTCCGGATATATATTTATGTCCGTACAAATGACGATCAAGATTTGTATTTATGCCTAGGCTAATAACTGACCGGCTCTATGTTTATGCCAAGGACTTTATTTGCGTCCGGACAAATGGTCTATATTTGTGTCCGAACTGGTGACTGGCCAGATATATTAGGATTTGGACTAACAACGTTACCGGTTGTACCTCTGTAAACAGACGAGACGCCGGTCAAAACGATTTCCATTTGTACGAGTAATAGCTGTGATTATCAGTGATGACCACATCTGTAGCGATTATCTGTGTAAAACCTAATTCACGGAACCTGATGGGATCGCTGACGAGTATGGCTCCACACACATCGTCACTTCTGTCGGTAACTGTAATGCCATCGCCTCCGTTGTCTCACACGTAAGACTGGTCAATCTTACGTAGGCGCCGTTCAGAATGATCTGATTAGTTGTTGTCCCAAAATATCTATGTCGGAGATCTGAACAAATCAGAATTGTCTCTAAAAAGTAGGCCGAATCAAATGAAACCCATTGTCGGAATAAATGCATGCAATATTTGCTGCATGTGGATAGTATTTTTAATGTTGTAAATTCTGGTGTTGTAATTGCCATGTATAGACAGTATCCTGAGCAATGTGACAATAAGATAAATAATGGTGGTGTGCAACCATAAACAAATGTAATGACGGAGTTGTCGCCCTTTGTACGTTCAGAAAGAAGGCAGAGAGGGAATAGCTTCTTCTGCGTCTACTTTGTAGTGACCGGCTTCAACACGCTGAAATGTATGTCGCTTGGACTACGCCTGGCTTAGAGGAACAATATTAATAGTAAAAAAAAAAAAAAAAAAAAAAAAAACCAAAAGGTTTT